>NC_081360.1:39793423-40023423 GCF_030684315.1 Stegostoma tigrinum | reverse complement strand
TACCTCACTACCTTTTCCATTCCCCCTGTTCTTCCTAAAGGTCAAACATCCCTAAATATTGAGTCTAGTTTTGACCTCCTTGTGACCGTGTTTCCATAACGGCTAGAGATCTTATTCACTTCCCTCGATTTGTGCCATCAGTTTTCCTCCTCATTCCGAATACGTTGTGCATTAAGATTCAAAGGCTCTGTGTTTGTTCCATTATCAATTTTCCGCATACTTTTATGCTTTCTTAGTGCAATATGACGTTCACAAATTCTACCCCTTATATTTTCTGGGAACACTCAGCCGTGTCACTAACTTGCAAACCTACTTTCTCGTTTGTCTTGTTGCATCCTGGTGAGTAGTTTGCAACCTGAGTTTAAAACTGGTATTGCCGGTTGGTCACTGGCAGAAAATTCCCAGTGTTAGCTTACATTTAGTTCAAATACAAGTTAAATTTAAATTTGAGCTCTTCCTTTACATGCATAGTGCTAGGTGATACTCATGACACTGACAATGCAAGTTTTACAGACAAACAAAGCGTCTACCCGCTTGCCTGTCCGTAAAGAAAAAGGAAGCACAATTGGGTTAATGCCCTGGCAGTTATTTTGCAGGAACTGGGATATTAAACCCAACAACTGATGCACAGACCTGCATTTCTGCCATTCTGAAACACCCCGGCCTCAGAAAGGTCATCTCACTTATGCTATAAAGACCCAGCAGACGACTGCACCATAACCATTGGCTGGAATTCTGTAAAATAAACGGTCTTCACATGGCTAAAATTCCGCTGTCAAATAATGCATAAACAGCACATAAAGTGTTTTAAAACTAATGCTTGGTCATCCAGTCATTGCAGGTGTGAACTTAGCGCCACTTTTTTTGTGAATTTTTATGTTCAATGTGAAAGATACTTGTGCTGATGGATGAAAGAATTGACGTCAAGCGCACTCAGGTCAAGTCGATCACAGTTCTGAGGAAGGGTCACCGGACCCAAAGCATTAACTCTTTTTTTCTCCGCCACAGATGCTGTCAGACCTGCTGAGCTTTTCCAGCAACTTTGTTTTTGTTCAAGTAGATCACAGCTGTGAGGACAGTAAAGCTCGCTGATTCTGTTCCAGCAAGGTATCTCATTATAACTTCAAAATAGAGGCTCATGCCGCTACATTTTCCCTAGCTCCTACACAAGCTACTCTTGGAAATCTATCAATGATTCTTATCTATATTTTCATCCATCTCAATTGGTTTGATGTTCTCAGCCCTGCCTACTTTCTCAGACTCATTTCATACAGATACCAGCATCCAGTAGACAGATCCTACCAATTTGCCTTGGATTTGTAAGTAGATGGAAGGTCAGTGTCTGATCCATTGTGTCACCCTCACTAAGTCTGCCAAATACAGCTGTTGCAGAAAGAAAGTGGATTCATAATACAATTTGATTAAGGTTAGAAGTCTTATAATTTAACCTTACAACTGTTCTACTTTTTCAGAGACTTAAAGAACTGAAGCAGAGGGAGTTTGCTCGGAATGTGGCTTCCAAGTCTAGGAAAGATGAAAAGAAACAGGAAAAAGCACTCAAACGTTTACATGAGCTAGCTGAACTCAGAAAGCAAGTTGTATGGTGAGTAAATAAGTAAAGCTGTCATAGTCCTATTCGACCATAGGCTGCTCTCTCATTAAAGAAAGTCTAACGATGGTGGTTTAACCCAAGGGTCAGCACACATCAGGCAAGGGGTGAGTTGACTTGCTGGGACCTTCAAGGTAGTCTCAGTTGGGTGTGGAAGTTGAACCTACGGTTTTGGTATCACTCTAAATCACAAACCAGCCATCCAGCAAACTGAGCTAACTGAGCTTAAATGTCATTTAATTACAAATGAAATGACACCTTTCCAAGCATTGATGCACCAAAAGGAGCCACTTCTTCTCGGGCTCTCTGTCTAAAGATAGGTCTGATCCACTGCATTGTAGAGGATAAGAAAGCAGCATCCATCCCAACCAGAACGGAGACTAACCCGATGCTGTTAGCACAAATCTGATCCACGCCAGCCAATCAGCCACCAGAGCTCCTGAGGAGTTTAATTTAAATGGCAACGCCATAGTCTAGAGTTACCAATAACAATGGTAGAGGACCCAAATTCTTTCCAAAGTTTGCTGATGAAAAAGGATTTGCCAGAAGGATTCACAGATTGATACTCTCAAGTTGTTTGGCCATGTTCAGAATTGACCAAAAAGCTCTGTAGTATGGCTTCAATCTAGACCTTTTGGCTCAAAGGAAGTTTGCAACCTCCTTAAAAGGAACTTCATGACAAATTTAAATGTTTTTGTTTTAAACCTCATGGAAAGTTAAAACCTTTGAAAAATTTAAAATCGTTAAATTCTCTCCAATGATTCCAGATAATATGCATTAACATATGAAAATAGGATAATAGCATTTTCCAAAACTTAAAGAATTTGAAACCATACTAGCAGAGCTCAAGGGAAAAAAAAGTGTGACATACATCATCAAACAATATTGATTTTGTCTTCACTGATAACAGTAATTTTATATTCCTAAACTAGTAGAGGTCACTTATGACTGATTTGAAAGGATAAGTTTAGGCGGGCTAAACAAACAAACGGATTTTGAAGCTAATGAATCAGTCACTAAACGTTGCACTATAGGTTAGCAAATCCATTAAAATAAAATCAAGCACTAGGCTTTATCATTTAAAGGTATGGAATTGGAAAGTAGGTAAGTTATGCATAACCTGTGTTAAAACCTGCTCTGATTAAACTTGGAGTAAGGCTTTCAGTTGTGTTTCCTTTATTCTAAAAGGATTTGGAGGCGTTGGTAAGTAGAAACTTACAAAGCTGTCATCAGAAATGTGTGGGTTCACATTATCTGTAAAGGAATGACAGACTGAGCCTCTTTTGCCCTGAAGAAAGGCTGAGGGATGATCCAGTGGAGGTCTTTAAAATTTGAAAGATTTTAATGGATTGAATACAGGGAGAAATCTAATTGATAATTTAGAAGAAACTTCTTCATGTAAAGAATGGTGAGAATGCAGAACTCACTACTGCAGAGAGTAGTTGAAGTGAATACCATAGTTGCATGTAAGGTGAAATTAGAAAATGAGTGAGATGGGATTCAAAGTTTAGAATGATAGAACTAGAAAAGGAAAGATAAGCGGAAGCTTGAGTACAACATAAACTCCAGCATGAGCTAATTAGGCCTGTATCTGTGCCACGTATCTATGTAAATCACAGCAATTTATAATTGGTACGTGTTAACAGGATGATCCTCAATATTTGCCCGAGGCATGGTCATATTCCAAGTCCAAATGTCACTTGTACATCAGAACAATATGTGCCTTGGTCATGAGCAATGTATATAATAGGAGGATTCCTTCAGCAAAAGGCTTTCTATGTCACCTAAAATATTCTAATTTAAATGTCCATTAATGGGTCATTTACATATTGTAGTAAAATTTCTGCCTTACACACTAATTACATTTGAAATTGACCCAGTATTCTGAAGTGAATTTGCGGTTTGGATTTAAACTCAAAACTATTTACATAATCACATTAATAAGATTTCATTCCCCCAGCAGCAGGTCACATTATTGCATTATTAAAAAAACACGTTGATATGTGTTTAACAGCAGTGAATCTTTACAGCTTAGTATTACAGCTGAAAATGGTTATTTCACAAAAGTGAGCTTTTTCTCCCCGTAAGAACAGCTCACCAAACACTTGAGATTATTGTAAAAAAAATGATTTTAAGAGCTATAAGAACTCATTTAATTGGAGCACGTTAGTCAGGCTTTGTTTGTAAAATGTAACATTTTTAATACCATTGCTTTCGTAATGTTCACTAGTCTCCTTATGCCAAAAAGGAGAACTTAACTACTCAAAGGTCAGCAAACGTGTAATTAATGTAAACTTACTTTGCTGATTAAATGAAGTCTGAAGTATTATTTTCTACACACCACAATCATTTTTAAACAAGCACAAAATACCACAGAAACACAGTGTGCACTAGACATCAATAGCAATTGAAATTCTTATCTTTTATCCTGGCTTGGCTGGTTTCAGGTGAATTGGGCCCAGGGGAAACTTGATCTGTCAGTGCAATTGGGGAATCCATCCAAGCAAGTGTAATATTTCAGTTGAACAACTCGATACCTCAGCTGCTGTGGAAGATGTTTCCTGAACTTTTTGATTAGTTATTTCTTAATTCTCTAAACCTAGATATGTCATCGTTGGAATATTAGCATTATCCAATGTAGAGATAATTATTTTGGCATTACCTTTGAATTCTCCAACTAAACCAAGCTGATCCATACATTTAGATAATAAAATGTGAGGCTGGGTGAACACAGCAGGCCAAGCAGCATCTCAGGAGCACAAAAGCTGATGTTTTGGGCCTAGACCCTTCATCAGAGTGGGGGATGGGGAGAGGGAACTGGAATAAATAGGGAGAGAGGGGGAGACGGACCGAAGATGGAGAGTAAAGAAGATAGGTGGAGAGAGTATAGGTGGGGAGGTAGAGAGGGGATAGTTCAGTCCAGGGAAGACGGACAGGTCAAGGAGGTGGGATGAGGTTAGTAGGTAGGAGATGGAGGTGCGGCTTGGGGTGGGAGGAAGGGATGAGTGAGAGGAAGAACAGGTTAGGGAGGGAGAGACAGGTTGGACTGGTTTTGGGATGCAGTGGGTGGGGGGGAAGAGCTGGGCTGGTTGTGTGGTGCAGTGGGGGGAGGGGACGAACTGGGCTGGTTTAGGGATGCAGTTGGGGAAGGGGAGATTTTGAAACTGGTGAAGTCCACATTGATACCATTAGGCTGCAGGGTTCCCAGGCGGAATATGAGTTGCTGTTCCTGCAACCTTCGGGTGGCATCATTGTGGCACTGCAGGAGGCCCATGATGGACATGTCATCTAAAGAATGGGAGGGGGAGTGGAAATGGTTTGCGACTGGGAGATGCAGTTGTTTGTTGCGAACTGAGCCATCTACCTACTAACCTCATCCCACCTCCTTGACCTGTCTGTCTTCCCTGGACTGACCTATCCCCTCCCTACCTCCCCACCTATACTCTCTCCACCTATCTTCTTTACTCTCCATCTTCGGTCCGCCTCCCCCTCTCTCCCTATTTATTCCAGTTCCCTCTCCCCATCCCCCTCTCTGATGAAGGGTCTCGGCCCGAAACGTCAGCTTTTGTGCTCCTGAGATGCTGCTGGGCCTGCTGTGTTCATCCAGCCTCACATTTTATTATCTTGGAATTCTCCAGCATCTGCAGTTCCCATTATCTCTGACCCATACACTTCCCTTTCTTTAACCTAGATTTTAATCTGTTTTCTATTATTTATGTTCCCCTCTTTCCAATCTCTACTGATGCCACTCATATATATCTTAATGAGTTTGGTACCAATGTGTTACTTTTGAATTAATTTTCATTCTCCAAAACAATAATTCTCCTGTATCGTGACAAAGTGTTAACACCATTGGACTAGTAACCTAGAGGTCCAGGCTAATGTTATTAGGTTCAGCCTCAAAACATTAACCGAGTCTCTCAGCCCACAAATGCTGCCAGACCTGTTGGGTTTCTCCAGCACTTCCTTTGTCTGCTTCACAATTCCAGCATCTGCGGTATTTTCTATTTATTTGAGTTGAGTTGCTA
Source organism: Stegostoma tigrinum (assembly GCF_030684315.1). Taxonomy (NCBI): domain Eukaryota; kingdom Metazoa; phylum Chordata; class Chondrichthyes; order Orectolobiformes; family Stegostomatidae; genus Stegostoma; species Stegostoma tigrinum. Next base: position 40,017,786 of record NC_081360.1, on the reverse strand, counting down.
ATTGTAAAGGCCGTCAGGTAGAATTCTGCTTAACAATGGAACCTACACAGAACCTAATGCTGTTACCTTTTTCAGAAATCATTTCATTGTCAGCCTTGTCCTTGTAGAAAGAAATGAGTCATCTATATATTCTATTATGTCTTTGCTGCAGTTGGTAGAATTGACAGTAATGCTGTATCTATATGTTGCTCGTGTGGAGTGTTTCAGACTATCTTATTTGTTATGCTTCAGTGCCCCAGGGAGTGGTCCAATGTTCAAGTCCACAACTGTTGCTGTTAAAAATGCCTCAGGGACAAATCAGCAACTTGCCAGCCTGAATGGTGGAAGAGCAGACAGGGAATCAACAGATCCAAAAGACAGCATGGCAGGCAGTACTGATGATAATAGTAGGGGAAAGAATAAACTTTCTCTAAGCAATACATCTGACATCTGTAAAGCTGAACATTGTTTACTGGGAAAACAAACCTGTGGACAAAAAATAGGATTCTCTTTTTCCTTTCCCAAGAAAATTCCTGTAAAACTGGAATCATCGGCAGCTGTTTTCTGTGACAGCACTGAAGAAGGACCAAGCAAAATGAATACAAGCCTCAAACGCAAAATCAACTGGAATACTTGCAGTACGCAAACAAATTCCAGCATAGAAACAGTTGCAGATTTTGAAGTTAAGCCAGAAAGCAGTAAACACCAAGAGGAAAGCAATTGCTGCACCAAATCAATGCCCTTGATTAAAGAAGGGGTTCAGCATTTGATAATAAAGGATCAGAACAGTACAGCAGAAAGCTGTTTAACTTCCTGCATGACTCAAGTTCAAGGCAAGAATAAGCCAAAACTTCTCTTCTGCACTTCCATGCCAGTAGAAAAGCAAGATACACTCTACAACGTTGTAACTAAGGAAGAAAAAGCCTCAGAAAATGACAGTTCGGTGTGCTTTGCTACTATTGAGGACCGACATGGAGTTGATACATTAAGTAATGAAGCATTCAGTTCACCAGTGGAAGATGAAACATCTAAAACAGCTAATGAGTTAATACAAAATGGCGATGTCACTGAAGATTTCCTTCGTGGTTTGTCTGAGAATTGTTGCTCTCTACATGTAGAGGCAAAAAGGGCTGATGTAAAAAACAATCCTTGTGTAGGCAGAAGACCAGATGCACCTTTCTTCCCTGTTGTCAGCAAGGATGAGTCAACGGTTCTTCAGTGGCCATCAGAGATGTTGAATTTCACTAACACTGAGCCTTCCATATCTTTTTGCTGCAACCCTCTTTATTTTGACTTTAGGTCATCCCAAACTAAAAGTTACGTGGAGGAGCGTAAATCCAAAGCAAATTATTTTGACACATCCCAAACCTCATCAAAAGAATTAAGCAGACCTGCCAAAAGGAACCTTTCAAGTGGATTTTCTGAAATGAAACCAGATGTCTCCAGCGTCAATGTGCAAAGTGCTGCCAACCGTTTTGAAAAGACGCTGAACCTTTGCAATGAACAAATGGTTGGATTAAATCTGTACTACAATGGAATTGGCCAGGAAGAACCCGTGAAAGGAATTGCACCCCATTGCAAATCTGAAAAATGGAAAAAGCACAAAAAGTCTTATAGGCATTTAAAGCATAAGCAAAGGAAGAAAGATATTGAAAAAGAAAGTTATACAAATAGGAAAGACAAAGAGCATAGCTGCATCAACAAAAAAATGAAAAGGAGAAGACTCTCAGTGGAGTCAAGAAAGGAGGCAAGTGAGAGAACCGATGAATTGTTTAAAGAAGAAAATACTACAGACACAGTCGAATGCAGACACAGACAAGAACAACAACAAAAAGAATATTCAGAAGGACACCCAGAACAATCTGAAGTTAACTGTGATCAAAATAATGCAGTTTTACAGACACTGGGTAAAACTCAGAAAATAGTTGATTGCAGCAATGTCAAACAGGACACTTGGCAAAGTAATTGGAAAAGTAGAGTATGCAATACAAATCATGAATTGGGAGAGAAAAGAGAGAGTAGTGAGGGCTATGGAGAAGATGGTGATTTTCTTATAGGCAGTGAAAGAAACGGCTGCAAACAACATAACCTGTGTTCATCGTCGGGGGATTCTTCAAGAAACTGCCATTCGTCCTGTACCATGTGTACTTTTACAAGTAAGCAAAGAACAAGAGGCAATGGCTACAATTCTTTATCAGATATTGAATATTCAGATCAACAGAGTGATGAAAGGCATTCTTGCCAGAACCTTTCAGTGAAGAGAAGATATGACTCGCTGAATGGCAAGCCTGTCATTGTCTATCACAAACGCAGGAGACATAGACTTGCTTCATCCCCAGATGGATATCATAAACAAATCTCAAATTCGTCAGGCAGGCATTTGAGCCATGTGGGTAGCTCTAACTCAGATAGTAGATACAGTCGGAGAGGGCAATCTCACAGACGAAAGAAGCAATGTAAAACCAGGCATTACTTCAAGAGCGAAATATCAGGAAGAGAAAAGAGGAAGTGTTTTTTGGCTGATGAGTTGCAGCCTTGCTATTCTTCATGTCAAGAGAATCTCTGTGAAAATCCTGCACCAATTACCCCAAGGCAAGATACAAATATGATAAATATCTCTCACTCTGTGGTACAGCAGGCAGAGGAAAGCTGCAGTTCAGTGTTTGAGCTATCAACAGGAACATTTGCAGAAGGTTACCATTCCAAGATAAACAACTGTTTTACAGATGCAGAAGCATCTAAAATGACACAGGACAGATGTGAATTTGATGAGTGCACGAAAAACAGTTTTTCAGAAATGTGGATTAATCACAAAGACCCTTCAGAGAATATTTTGCTTCCCAGGCTTTCATTTGTCCTAAATGATGGCACTGTGTTGCCACAGAGTGAAAAGGTACCGACTGTGAAGACTCTATCACAGAAAGAAGTAATTCATCAGAAACAGACAGATTTGTATGGCGATAACAAAGATATGAAGCCATCTCTAAATGAGGTATTTCTTTGTCATTATGAAACTGCACCTGAAACACATGTAGAAAGAGCATCATGGCTTCAAGACAATTCAAATATTCCACACTGCCACACCCAGCAAACTCTGCAGAATGAAGCAACGGCGATGATTGACGATCAAAATGGAAGTACTGAACAAACACACAAAACGTTTTCACCATTGTCTCAAACAATATCATTCACACCAGATGAAATTGAGAAATACAAGCAACTGCAGATTCAAGCTCAGCATCACATAGAACAACAGAAGCTAGTCAGCAAAGTGAAGACACCTTCACCCATTGCAGCAAATCCTGTGCAGCAGCCAATCTCTCGTCAACAATCAGTGACGACTGCATCAATTACAACAATTCACCGGACTGTGCTCCAACATCACACTGCTACTGCAGCTGCACTTTCCGCAGGAGTATTCACGCAACCATACTCACAGTCTGTTCCACATGTCCATTCTCTCCCGTCACACTTAACACATATTTCATTAACCCCTGGCCTTTATCATGGAGGTCACCCGACTTTCCTAGCAGCTCCACAACTACATATCATTCCTACTTGTGCTCTTCTCCCATGTCATTTTGCCCTCCATCCCTTGCCGGCTACTACATTGCTCCCCCCATTACTGACGCTACATAGTCCTACTATTCCACTCCACCATTTACTTCATTCTAATTTTACCACCTAAAATTTCCTGCATCTGACAGGCCACAACACCTAAAATATGAAATGAACTATATGTTTACCTAAGTAGCCTGGAATCCAGGCCGGGATTTTCATTAAGCCTGTAAAGCATTATTGGCATTACCTATTTTGGGTGTGTTTACAATCTTTTTACAAAGTGGTAGAGAGAATAATAAGGATACCCTTTGTAATGTGTCACACAAATCCCTTTTTTGCATCTTATATTGGAATGTTCCCTTCTTGCTGCAGAACCTGCTGTTATACTTGAAGTCTACAGAGTATTAATACTGATGTACTGCTGATAGTGTTTACAGCAATGTAAATAAATATCCATGAGTTTGGTCCAAAATACACACAAAACTTTTAAAATATATTAGGTAGGGAATTTCTTTCTACTTTGTTGTAATTATTGGTCGTATGCTGTTTTTTTATCAAGTGAATGTTGTGTGTATACCTGATGCACCTTGTCACCGAATTTTGTACTGATATATGTTACTGCTAGATCAAATTAGCTGTTTAAAATTGGTATGCGCATACACACACACACAGATATTTATGCAATCAATGATGAACTAAACTATCAGAATTTGTATTAAATTGTCTAGAAACATCATCTAAACCCACAATTATTTTGACATCTTATAACTTACTGTTATCCATATATTTCCATGACTGTATATTATATGTCTTTGTAACCAAACGATGTCAAAGAATACAAGATACAAATTTGTTACACAGCTGACAGTAAAATATTGACAATGTGACTGTTTTACCAGATAATGGCAAAATACGTGGTATTATGTGAATCCTTGTTTATACCTTGGAAGGTTTAAGTTAATAATATGACTTGTTTGTATCACTGGGCTGGAAAAATTAGTGCATTTTGACAAGTGTGTCCCTAAGATCTGATATCGCAACAAGCAATGGTAACAATCATTTCTTAAGAATACTAATGCAGAGATATTTTGCCATCAAAATTGAAATAATTTTGGACATATCTGGTTTGGCTTTGGACAGATTGAGCATTGCTTAAATTGGAAAATTACTTTAATTCAGCATTAACTAGCACTAATTAAGCAGTATTCCTCACAGACATCATAAATAAAGAGCATGTGGATAATTGCAGTGTTTTTGGTAGTGTGGTTAAAGGCTGATTTTATAAGGTGGTTGATATACGTCATCAAAACCGTGATGCACTGTATTGCATCTTATCTATATCATTACCTGAATCGGGAGGCTTAAAGCTGTCACTGGGCAAGAAATAGAAAAATGTTTTTCTTGAGCTTTTTCTAATGCGTACACATGCATAAGAGCATTGTTTCTGAGGTTACAGCATTATTGACAGTGAAAATAAATTTTGTATATCAAAACAAGCCATTTAAGATTATTTAAATTCAGTTTTTATAATCAGTAAGAGAGCATTTCTTCATTGCACCAGAGTGTAAAAAAAATAATTCCAGCCATCATCCTGCCTCACAGTGTGAATGTTGCAGTCAAGCGAGTTGTAATATTCACTGTTGTATATAAAGGAGATCAGAAACCAAAAGATCATAACATTTTCTATTTAATTGTGTGCAATACCATTAAATAAATTTTATTCACTAATATGCTAAGTACAGCTTTACGCTTCCCCAAGCCAATAAGAACATCATAAATTGTGTTTCCAGAAGGTCAACAACATATTTAGCCCAACCTTGCTTTACACACCGTACTGCTCATATGTGAAACCAGAATCATTACTTGCCATTGATACCTACATCATTAACTATTCACATGCCAATGATCTGAATTTTGGGATCAGGGATATAATGACAACTCTCATTGTCGATCTGAAGAAAGATTTTCACAGAGATCTAAAAAAACCTATCATTTACTCTGATCCGGAGTTCTTCCAGCAACCAACACTTGCTGCAGATGTGGTCGCTACCATTCACACGGATGATCCCTGGAATGGTAGGTTTAACGTATGATGAACGGCTAAGGATCCTGGGATTGTATTCATCAGAGTGTAGAAGGTTGCTGGGAGATCTAATAGAAACTTACAATATAATGTATGGCTTAGAAGGGGTGGATGCTAGGAAGTTGTTTCCGTTAGGCGGGGAGATTAGGACCCGTGGGCACAGCCTTAAAATTAGAGGGGATAAATTTAAAACTGAAATGAGACGACATTTCTTCAGCCAGAGAGTGGTGGGCTTGTGGAATTCATTGCTACAGAGTGCAGTGGAGGCCAGGACATTGGATGCCTTCAAGGCAGAGATCGACAAATTCTCGATCTCAGAAGGAATCAAGGGCTACGGGGAGAGTGCAGGGAAGTGGAGTTGAAATGCCCATCAGCCATGATTTAGATGGCAGAGTGAACTTGACGGGCCAAATAGCCTTACTTCCACGCCTATGTCTTATGGTCTTATGGTCTTATAGTTCAGAGGCAAGGAATACTGCAATGACTAGCTCTCCTCAAAGTATTTCTACCAGGATATCTGTAAGACACAAGTCAGTAATGTAATTGAATAATCCCCACTTGCCTGGATGAGTCTAGCTCCAACAACACTCAAGAAGCTTGACACTATCCAGGACAAAGCAGTCCATTTCATAGGCACCATATCTACAAGCATCCATTCCCTCCACCACCAATGCTCAACAGCAGCAGTGTGTACTATCTACAACATGCGCTACAGAAATTCATCAAGGATCCTTGCAGAGTACTTTCCAAACCCATGACCACTTCGAACTAGAAGGACAGGAACATTAGATACAGAAGAACATCACCACCTGCAAGTTCCCCTTCAAGCTACTCACCATCCTGAATTGGAATTATGTCACCATTCCTTCACTGTCACTTGGTCAAAATCCTGGAATTTTCTCCCTAAGGGCATTGTCAATCTACCTACGGCACTTCAACTACAGTAGTTCAAGAAGTCTGCCGACCACTACCATCTCAAAGGCAGCTAGGGAAAGGCAATAAACACTGGCATGTCTGAGATGTCGACATTCCAAGAATGAATAGTGACAGAAAAGGGGCAAACCCTTTGTCTATTTAGTGATTTTTGATTGGGGACTCAGCAGCATTCTAAATGGAGAAGCATAGATTCAGAGGCAGCAGCATTTAGGTTTCTACAATGAACAGTGTATATGCAGACTTCAGAAGCTTCTGCAGTTTGAGAAGAGTAATGATGGTGGATACTGCCAGTTTCACCAACATTATTACCACAAAATCTGGGCCATTGGTAATTTCAGAAATTAATATCCAGAAGCATTAAGGAATGGTATTAGTAGATGAACTGCTCTGCTCACCAAACAATAACTATAGCCAATCGCTATTGCTGGTCAATTCTAACTAATTTTGCATTGAAATTGTTTAATCGTAAATTCATATGTGCATTTTAGATGATCTTAATACCTCTTCTCATTTAGTGGTGTGAAACATAAATAATAATCAAGGTGGACACACGTAAATAATATGTGTAGCTAGTTGCAGGGAAACAATTGCAGTTCATTTCTGTACAATATCTCAATGGTGTCCTTATGCAGTAATTTTTCTATTGGTAATGCTAATCTTGCAATTCTACCTCATATTCAATGTAATGCAAAAACTATTAAAAATACTTCAGCAAAACAGCGATCTTATTATATCTACAGGGTTTCTAAATACAATGTGAGCAGTCAAGCAACCTATCTACATGCACCTGAAGGGTGAATGACTCTGCCGTCATCTTTCCATCTAGATTCAGCTGAGATACAAAACTAAAGTGCATGTGAAATCTGACAGAGTTTTGAAGGCTGTGGTAAACTTAACAGGCAGATGTAACATGCACTACCAAGGCTATGATCATTCAGGTCCTATCATGGTTTTGTTTAGTTAATTCTCAGAGGAAACATAGTTGTGATTGTTAATGAGTTGTCAAGACAATCACAAATTCCTGCAGGAAAAGCAGTAAAATGCAAAATAATCTAACATTCTAACTTCTTACATCTAGGAATTAGAAGAAACCATTAGAATTATTTTTATTTAGCAGTGAGTTGAGCAGTGAGCAATGTGTTCACTCCAAAAGGGTAAAAGAAATGTATTTATCATTTCAGACTTCCAAGGGATCTAAATAATTGTGTGCCGTGGGGAAAAATACAGGATTATAGAGAAAGCAAAAGGACTGGGGCTCATTAAATAGCTCTTTCAGAGCCTGGCACGGACATGATGGGTCAAATAACCTTCTGAGCTGTGTGATTTTATGATAATTCTTAATTGATTTGTAATGCAGAGGCTGAAAACTACTTTAAACAGATATTGATGATTTTTTTCTTGTCCTGCTAATTCCAAAGATAAGAGTAGGTAATATGAGCATTACCTGGTCATTCCACAATGTTGAGCTCCCAGATTGTTAAATTCATTGCACATTATGACATATAGAGGCTGACAATTCCAGCTAAATTTTGGAAAGTTGGAAAGAAATAAATTTTCAAGACCATATTTTTCATTTAAAGTTCACTATTTCATTTAAGATTTCCTATTCATTATATTTTGTTGATACAATTTATCTTGGTTCACTAAACAAATACATCATCCTGCCTGCATGTTTGATTACTCAAGAGACCAAGGATAGAGACTGAAAGTAAATTATGTGCTGACAAATAATTTGAAGTGCATTTTCAACTGCAATTCTTCACATGTCTATGTTTTCAATCTCAATTCTGACAGAAAAAAAGCATGAAACAGAAGCTAAGTATTTCCCTAGGCCAATGAAGAGGAATTAATTGGTAATGCACTGGAGCGTGCTCACATGTGTACCTGAGCAGACATTGTGATATAGTTCTTGAATGAGAATGGGCACAGATAGACTTCCGACATGTTCATCTATTATACAGCTCATACTACGGCAGACATCAGTAAGTTAAAATGAACATGGAGGCAAAAAAATAATTTCATAATACTCAGCTGATTCAAAGGTTGTATTTTCTGTTAATTCATTATACTGGAATCTGCCCCATACTTTGATTATATCATCACTGAAGAGTGTAGAAAATGATCATTTGGGAAAAGAATTGAGAGGCTGTCAATTTAATATAATTTAATCTGATGAAACATATTGAACACATCTTCCTAATAGCCACATTATAAACATTAATTTGCTTATGAATAATGATTAACAGATCTGATGTAAATATAATACTAACTGATTAACTCTGGGAGATGAAATGTTCTTGAACTAACCATAACTTACTCTATTTGTTCTTTCAACCAAATGTTTAATTTATCTAAGCAATCATTGTTAAATCTTTCAACATGCTTATTCAAAGTGTTCTTAATAGTGGAAAATATAGAAATTATAAGACCGTACGAAATAGGAACTGGAGTTGGCTATGTGGCCCCTCATGCCTGCTCTACCATTCAGCAGGATCATGCCTGATCAGGCATTCCTTCCATCAACTTTCTTGCCCTTTCCCCACAACCCTAGATTCCTCAACTGTTCCAAGATCTAACTATCTCAGCCTTAATTATACACAAGGACTCCGCCTGCCTCCCCTCCCACAGCTCTCTGTGCTAAGGAGTTCCAAAGACACTCAATCCTCTGAGAGAATAAATTCTTCTTCATCACAGTCTTAAAAGGTGTCCCTTTATTCCGAGACTATACCCACTAGTCCTAGATTCTCCCATGAGGGGAAACATCGTCTCAGCATTTAGCCTGGCAAATCCCTGAAGAATCCTCTAATATCTCAATGTGATCACCTCTCATTCTTCTAAACTCCAGTGAATAGAGACCAAAACTGTTTAATCTTTGCTCATAAAATAATCCCACCGTATTAGGCATCATCCTAGTGAATTTTCCCTGAACCATTTCCGATGAAATAATAACTTCCCTTAAATAAGAGGACCAAAATTGCGCACAATACTCCAGATGTGTTCTCACCAGCACCTTCTACAGTTGCAGAAAGACTTTTCCGTTCTTATACTCCAACATTTGCACTCTGTCAGACAATGAAAATGAACTTGTGTGTGCATTCTCCTTTCATCACTGATACCAATAAAATTCATACCAGCTAAAATAGTGCATTTTAGTTCAAGATTAAACCTTTGTAAGTCATAAATATTCCTCAGTATTGGTATGACCTGACCCTTCTAACATTACTCGTGCAGCACTGTTAATTCATGCAGGTCATTTCCTCACAAAATGTCTTCCATTTCAACATTTAGTTTTCCTTTTCCTCTGCAACTGAAAGTAATTTTAAAGGGATTTAACTGCAACCAGATTAAGGCTTTTTGCAATTCAGCTGAACTTTGCAAAACAAAATTGCGGCTAGAAAGTAAAGCAGTTTATTGTATAGGGATTAGTTCTTCTTCAACTTTTAGCTATAAACTGAAGCTGGTTAATGGAATTTTTTTCACATACCAATCAATCCTTGGACAACAGCTGCAGAGCACCAACAAAATTGGAAGATTAATATGTTCCAGCAAGATGAAGAATGAGTTGTTTATATCCTTGCAATGCTGAGGATAGCCTCGATTTTGACCTTCCTGCAGACATATCCAACAATACACAGTGATGTGTCAAAAAACAGCTCTCCTCTAGGAAAGTTAATGATTCATGTGGTCTAAGTTTCTCTATATAATTCGTTGTTAATCCTGTTTCATTATACAGCACTCTGTAACGGTGTGATAATTTGAAAATAAAAATGTGAAAATTGTGTTGCTGATGAATTCTAATTATTTAAATCAGAATTTTTGATAGCTTCAGCGCTTAGCTCAGGTGTAGCACTTCCTGCAGTTGCAGGGAAAAGTGCCGGGTGTGGTGGGGCTGGAGGGGAGTGTGGAGTGGACGAGGGAATCACGGAGAAAGTGATCCCTCTGGAAGGCAGATAAAGGTGGGGAGGGAAAAATGGCTTTGGTGGTGGGGTCGGATTGCAGATGGCAGAGGTGTTGGAGGATGATGCGTTGGATCCAGAGGTTTGTGGGGTGGTACGTGAGCATGAGGGGGATTCTGTTTTGGTTTTTATTGTAGGGAGGAGGTGTGAGGGATGAGTTGCAGGAAATGCGGGAGACACGGTCAAGGGCATTCTCAACCACTCCAGGGGGGAATTTGCGGTCCTTCAAGATTGAAGATATCTGAGATGTACGGGAGTGGAATGCCTCATCCTGGGAGCAGATGCAACGGAGGCGTAGGAATTGGGAATAGGGATGGCATTTTTGCAGGAAGGTGGGTGGGAGGAGGTGTATTTTAGATAGGGATGGCATTTTTGCAGGAAGGTGGGTGGGAGGAGGTGTATTCTAGATAGCTGTGGGAGTCGGTGGGCTTGAAATGGATGCCGATTTCTAGGTGGTTGCTGGTGATGGATCCTCTTCATTTCTGAATTTCTGTAAAATAGGCATACATTTTTATCGAATCTTCCCCAACTCCCAAGGCACTTCACAAGCCAATTTGCACTTTTAACGTGCAGTCACTGCTGTAATGTAAAAAACACAGCTGCCAATTTTCACACTGCAATGTCTCACAAACAGCAATGTGATAATGACTAATCCATGTTACTGATCTTGATTGGGATTTGTACATTTACAGAACACCAGTGTAACATGGTTTTTTTTAACAAATAATGGTACGAGCTCTTTTGTGCTTCTTGCGAGGAAAGACTAAGCCTCGGTTTAACATTTTATCCAAAAAATGCATCTTCATTCAAACATCACTTCCTTGGCAAATTTACAGAGGACTCTGTATTCACATCTCTCGTATAGGATTTCAACCTGTTTTCTGACACAAGCTAAGCGTGTTACCACTACAGCTAATGCACTAATTCTCTAATCCTCAAAAGCCATAAACACATATTTGTCAGTAATTGAAGCACTAGCTGACCTTTTCCTTCACAAGCTCAGGAGTATTTGAATCTAATTCCACCGTATCTGCTGCCATCCTGATATTTAAAGAAAGGGGTTTCCTTATATAGAGTCATAGAGTAATACAGCATGGAAACAGGCCCTTCGGCCTAAACTGGTCCATGCTGACTATGGTGCTCATTCAACTGGTTCCAATTGCCGCATTTGGACTATATTCCTCTAAACTCTTCCTATCCATTGTACCTATCCAAATGTTTTTTAAGTGTTGCTATCGTACCTGCCTCAACCACTTTCTCTGCTGGCCTGTTCCATGTACGTGCCACTCTCTGTGTGAAGAAGTTGCCCCTCCAGACCTTCATAAATCTATCCCCTCTCACCTTAAAACTCTGCCCTCTAGTTTTCAATTCCCCATCCCTGGAAGTAAAAGAAAACTATATGCATTCATCCTATCTATGCCCCTCATGATTTTACGTACCTCAATAATGTCACTCTTCATTCTCCTACCTTCCCAGGAATAAAGTCCTATCCTAGCCAAGCTCCCCCCATAGCTCTGGCTGACTAGTCCTGGCAACATCCTCGTAAATCTTCTTTGCACATTTCCAGCTAATATATGTCTTTCCTATAACAGAGTGACCAAAACTATGCACAATACTCCAAATGTTGCCTTACCAATGACATATACAACTGTAACATAACGTTCCAACTCCTATGCTCAGTGCCTTGACTGATGAAGGTCAGCATGCTAAATGCATTCTTCACTGCCCTGTCCACCTGTGACACGGCTTTCAATGAACTATATACTTGTACTCCTTGGTCCCTCTGTTCCATAACACTCCTCAGGGCCTTACCATTTACTGTATAAGTCCTACCTTGGTTTGACTTTCCAAAATGCAACACCTCACATTTATCAATATTGAACTGCATTTGTCAATCCTCAGCCCACTTCCCCATCTGATCAAGATCCCTCTGTAATTTTTGATTACCTTCTTTGCTATCAACAATATTTCCTAATTTTGTATCATCCACAAACTTACTCATCATACCCTGTACATTCATATCCAGATAACTTATGTAAATAACAGATAACAAAGGTGCCAGCACTGACACCTGCGATACATGACTAGTCGTGGGCATCCAGTCCAAGAAAGAACCTTCACCCATCACTGTCTGCTTCCTACCATCAATCCAATTTTGAATCCAAGTATCTAGATCTCCCTGGATCCCATGTGACCTAACCTTCATGACTAGCCTGCCATGTGGGACCTTACTAAGGCCTTACTAAAATCCATGTAGACAACATCCACTGCCCTATCCTCATTTATCCTCTTGGTTACCTTTTTGAAAAACGCTGAAAGATTTGTCAGACATGACTTCCTGCGCACAAATCCATGCTGACTATCCCTCATCGGACCTTGACTATCCAAATGTTGGTCGATCTTTTCTCTCAGTATCCTTTCCAATAACTTGCCCACCACTGCTGTCAGGCTCATTGGCCCGTGGTTCCCTGGCTTGTCTTATGTGTATTATTCAGTTCCACACTAAAAATGCATTTAGCAACTGAGTGCCTAAAGCCAGAACTGTGTGTAATATGGCATGGCCTATTAGTTAGTGAAGGCATTAACCCACTTAAAATAAATGGGTATCATTCAGTTTTAGAACATACAAATGTATTAATCATACACAGCATGGAAATGGCTAATTTTTCTCAACTGGTTTGTATTCTTGTTCATAGTCCACATCATTCTTTTCCTATTCTATCTGCCTCATCTTTTTTTTCACATTGCTTGCTATTCTCATTTCTCTGATGTATCATTACTTCCTTTTGAACATATGAGCTTTATACCTCCACCACATCCTGTTGTATGGAGTTCCAAATTTTGCCCTCTGTGAGTTAAGAACTTTATTCTTCTTTCAGGGCTGCATTAATGAGTAACCAGCATGGTCCCTTTTCAACCCATTTGTACAATCAAAGATCGCATGATTTCTAAGGCATTCTCTCCACAGAAAAAAGCTCCAATCAGTTCCATCTTTCATGATAACTGTAATTTCTTAGTTCTGGCACCATTGTTGCAAATATTTTCTTTTTATTACATTTACATATTGCCTGAGCAATTTGCAAAACAGTCGCTAGGTTCACTCACATCCTTCAGGGAAGGCAATCTGCCATCCTTGCTTGCTCTGGCCTACATGTAACTACAGACCTAAAGCAATGTGGTTGAAGTTTAACTGCCCTCTGGACAATTGACAATGGAGGATAAATACTGACTTACTAGTGATGCCCACATCCTGTGAATGAAATTGAAAAAAAGCCCCCACTGTCAGTAATCAGCTCTGATTTTGGGACAATGTGAGAGTAATTAGATAGTGGTTGTACTGTCATCATTAGACCCTTAATTCCAGAAGTTTATTCAATTCAAATTTCACAGTCTGTCATGGCACAATTTGAACCTTGGTCTCCAGAACATTACCTGGGTCTCTGGATTAATAGTTTTGTTGTAATAGCACAAGGCTGTCACCTCCCTGGTCAAATGCCATGCTTGTTCTTTCCATATCTTTCACGTACCCTTTGAGCTGAAGTTGTACTAGCTGCCCAGGTAGCAGTTTGTGGACGTCAGAAATCTATATCACTGAAGGAAAGAGTCAGACCCAGGGAGAGGAGTTGAGTAGAAGACAAGAGGCCCATGGTCACATTTCACCAGTTGCTGATGTCAGGCAGCAGGATGACAATGAAGTGGGATTTGAAAATGTGGATAAGGTAGGGACATATGATTATCCCAAATGTTCTCATAACATTGTGGCAACAACATTAGTCAAAGTTCCCCTGGTGATGTAGAGTACCATCTCTTGTAAAGGGTTCAGAAGATGCAAATGCGCCTGACCTCCAGCAATTCTTTTCTGTCAGCTATGTCACTATGCAACCTCATATGAATGTATGTACAAGACTGGTCTACTTGGCCCTTCGAACCAGTTTTACCATTCAATAAGATGGTGGCTGATCTGAATTTAAGCTCAACTCTATATTTCTGCATATCCCTGATAATTTTGCATCTTCTTAGTAATCAAGAATCTGTCTCCCCAGCCTTAAAATTATCTAAAGATTCTGCCTTTTGAAAGACAGAATTCCAAAGAATCACAACCTTCAGACAAAAATTGTTTTCACATTGTCTGTTTTAAATGGGTGACCCTTATTCTTAAACTATGATGCCTAGCTCTCAATTCTTTTACATGAGGAAATATCTTTCAACATCCTGGTCAAGTCCCCTCAGGACCCTATTTGTTCCAATTAAGTCACCACTGAGTCTTCTGATCTCTAGGGGATAGAGGCCTAACCTGTCAAGCCTTTTCTCATAAGGCACAGTCCTGCAAAAAAGAAGGAAAAATGACAATGACAGTATACCAATACCTTTCAGTGATTTGCTTGCAAAAGTTGAACAGGTGGAAGTATGTGGAAGTTGAGAGATACAGTATGAAGCTTCCAGTTTTCATAAGTGAAAGTGACCTTGACAACTAATGTCAGATCATTGAATGTTTTGGCACTACAGCTAGGTGCTTAGGTCTGACTCTGGGGTTTGATATCCATATCGACTTGTGAAATTATTCCACAGAGAACCGTATCCTATCACCAAGTCTGCCTTGATTTACACATGGAAAGTTGTTGATACTGGTCCAGCTTCCTCAGAGCCAGATCTCAGAGTGCCAGAATGCCTGACACTCCTCTTTTTGTCTGTCAGCTGGAGCTCCCTGATTGGACCAGATTAACAGCCCCTATCGGAGAACTCATGTGCGATTTCTGAAGCAGGGTCTAGGCCCGAAATGTCAGCCTTCCTGCTCCTCTGATGCTGCTTGGCCTGCAGTTTTCATTCAGCTCTACACCTTTTATAACATTCACCTGGATGACCTTGTTACAATCACTAAAATGTGGGTACATTCAAGTATGTCTAATGCAGCCGCACTGTTCTACTAAATGTGTTCTTGCACCTGTTCTTATTTTGCATGCCTGACCGAAATTCCAAACTCATCAAAAGATTTTCCCAGCAGGCATTCTGTTTTGACAGCAGGAGAGAACTGTTCACTTTATTTGATTGACATTTGTAAGTAATTATATTAAGCTATTCTTTTTGGAATCCTATTTGTCAGTGTTTCATTGGTTATTTGCATAAGATTAAGAGTTGTGAAGTTTTTGAAGCCTTTGGTATTGAAACTTTAAAGTTCTGCCCAATTGAAGTCTTTATTTAATTGTAGGAGTAGCAGCTTTGTTTTCAAAAAAGAACCCCTCCCAACTCATTTACAAATTCTAACAAAGTCCACATATGTTATTATTACTATCTCGTTCATCAATTATTGCATTGTCAACCCTAGATGAATGTGCATGGAAAGGCCATAAATTGGCATGGAGAGTGCAGGGGGCAATAGAGGGTGTTGTTGGTATGAATAGATGTGGGGGCTGTAAGGGGCCATGGAATCAGACAGAGATGACATGGGTAGTGGATGGACGCATGTGAGAGGTGTGGGCTAGAGGAATGAACAACATTTAATAAAACTAAATCTCAGAGAACCAAGGTGGCTCTTCTAACCAGCCCTGTTGGCAGTTGGTTGTCCCTATGACTGCTTATAATGTCCTTCCAAGGTCAGTGGGCCTGTTTCAATCCCATACCACTAGCTCCCCAGAGTGGTGATTGTTGACACTCTGAAAGTTTTTCCTCCAAATTAAGGAGGCAGAAAACTTGTAGATTTGATGTATCCACTTTGATTGCCAACTTCCAATATGTATTGAATTGAGGTTTAGTGTGAGAAATTAGGAATACTATGAGTAACTTATCTCCTGACTCCTGAAAGCCTGTCTGCCATCAACAAGGCACAAGCCAGGAGTGTGATGGAATATTTCCCAATTGCCTGGATGGGTGCAGCCCCAGCAGCACTCAAGAAGCTTGACACCATCCAGGACAAAGCAGCCCACTTCATTGGCACAACGTCCACAAGCATCCACTCCCTCCGCCACCAATGCTCAGTAGCAGCAGTGTGTACTAGTTATAAGATGCACTGCAGAAATTCACCAAAGATCCTCAGACAGTACCTTCCAAACCCAAGGCCACTTACTTCAAGAAAGGCAAGGGCATCAGACATACAGGAACCCCACCAGCTCCAAGTTCCCCTCCAAGTCATTCACCATCCTGACTTGGAAATATATCACCCCGTTCCTTCACTGTTGTTGGGTCGAAATCCTGGAATTGTGGGTCAAGGAGGACTGCAGTGGTTCAGGAAGGCAGTTCACCACCACCTTCTCAAGGACAACTAGGGGTGGTCAAGAAATCCTGGCCAGCCAGCAATACCACATCCCACAAATGAATAAAACAAAAAAAAAGATTTAGGACAGCAACCTTTTCCTTTATGGGTAATCTATTCATAGGTAAATTATTGCATGATATTTGAACAGATGTGCTGGTTGATCATGACGTTTCTTTGCCTGGAAAAACTGTCACCTTCAGATTATTACTATCACGGTTGGAAAATTTACTCAAACATCCAGTTGACAAATCATTTAAAAATTTCCCAGGAGATAGAAGCTAGATAAAGTTAACTGAAAGCAGTAATCAGTCAATGACCCGACCAATCAGTCAATGTGGGAGAGGATTGGTGGAATGCCGATTCACCAGTTTCTGCTGCTTTGATAAGTGGCACCATCTCAAATGATCGTAAGGTTAGACGTGTGAATACAAACACTTCAATCATTTCAAGTACAAAAATGTGTAAAAAGATTGTACTGTGAGAAAAATGTCAAAGTCCAATATTATAATTTTATCAATGTTACAGCTTTCATTCAAAGTGTCATTCTTTTTTGGTCTGTGTATTTTTTCTCATCAATAAAGGTAAAAGTATTTTTTTAATATCTTGGCTGATTGCACTTCATTTAGTTTTCCACCATTAGGAATAATAGAACAGTCCTGAAATGTTTCTGACATTTCTCTTCTGTGCTCCAGGATGTTGCTGAGTAACTGAGTCTCAGCTGTGCTGCAGATTAGTTTCATATTTCCAGTTTCAAGTTATTCACTATGTCCCTTCAGACTTCTTCATTGATTTGCCTGCATTTGTAGTAGGAACAAAATCTACTGATGGCTGCTTTCAAGAAAACTGACTACCTAAATATTTTCGGCTCTTGGCACACATTTCAGCAATTTCATTGCCGTCAATATCAAAATCATTACAAATTGAGTCAAAGTTGAAACATTCAAACATCAGATGAGAAATAACAATTGAACTACACTTGCATTAGAAGCATTAATTGCCACACACCTGTAGTGACACCGGAAATCCTGATTTAAAATGACAGAAAATTGAACTGGTTAAAGGATGAACTATTGATACAAAGAAAGAGTTTGCTTTCTTTTGTTCGTTTCTTATATTTAAGCATTTCACTGGAACACTTTTAATAAAAATTATGTTTGAAAGCATAAAATAAAGAGAGAATATGCTATAACATTCCATGTGGCTGTTGCTAGATCTATTCACAGACTGAAAGGAAATCTTTTTTTTCCCAGTAGACAGTCCTTCTTGCTTTTTGACTCTCTAAGTCTTCCACTGATTACTTAAACACTGTTTGAACGGAATTTTGGAATATTGAAAAAATACGTAATTTTACGACAAAAGCAAGGCCAGCTTGGAGATATGTTAGCAAACTCCTCTTGATGCAATCAGCGGTAGAAGAGTAGAACTCAATTCCTATAGAAAGCAGAAGATGATAATTCAATTCATAATTGTAAGGTATCGATAATATCTGCTAACCAATGCTTTTTGGGAAATTAAAAATGAGACAGATGATTAGGGCTGAATGGCCGACTCCCATTCCTTTGTTCTTCTATTACAGCTGGAATCAGGGACTTGGACTGAAAAGGCAAATTGAGTCACAGACTTGATCCCAAGAGACAAGCAAATGCCAGGCAGTTAGTATTGCGTGATCTTCAAAAGATTCTTACTTCCTGTCTGACTTGGCTCAGTGAGCTATTCAGCAGTATTAAACTACTGCAAAGAATAACAAGAATAAAACTGGGTAAGTCACTCACCTGTGAAGTAGGCCTCAAGTCAGGAAATAATGATGGGTTCCCCAGCCTACTCAATCCTGCAAAGTCCATCATTTGGGAATTAGTGCCAAAATATACCTCTAAAGAAATAACCTCACAGAGTCATAAATTAATAAAGTCAAACCTATCAGCCAATGTTCCTAATTATTCCACTACCATCCCTGGAAAAACCCTCTGTCATCCATGGGCCAGAACCACCAGCATCGAGGATACAATGTGATGTAGCCAATGGCTCAAAATCTTGCCTAACAGCAGAATGGCAGTATCTTCAGCACACATATTCTAATGGTTTAAAAAGGTGGCCCACCTTCTTATTAATTAGGAGAAGTAAAGTGAATGCTAGACTTTCCTGCAACATACACACCTCCAAGAATGGATTTTAAAGGCGCATGTATATAATCCATCTGTCAATGCTTGAATTTGATGTATTCAACTATATGCACAATGCAAATTATACTGCTTTAATTAGAAGGTGAGGAATGCTATCTACAGGTATAAATAAAACACCTTTTACATCGAATTTTGATATGTTAACACTGTTCCTTTATTCTCAAAAATATTCACATTTTTGGTTCATCTTTGTAATTAATAAGGTAGTCCCCTCAGTTCACATAAAATGTCAAGAATGGAGATGAATAAGCTGTGGCCATTTAAATAACAACAATAACTTTTATCTCTACATTGCAGTTATGAAATCAAAATGCCCCAAGACACACCACGTGAGTGCTATCAAACAAAGTTTGACCTGGAACCAAAAATACTTGCTGAGATGGTTACTGCTGAAACCATCTGGGATTGCCTTGGATAGATTCATTGTTACTAATCCTCCTTCTTGGTATTACTCTAAGCTATTGATACCAGGAGGAGAAGGATACTCATGTGAACTCTTCCTCTAAACATACTCAAACTTGATGAGCAATAGGTAGTCTAATTGCATATTACTTAGTGGCAAGTTGCATTACCTGTTTTAAACATAATAGGTTCAATGTAAGATTGACGTTACTAGTTCAGCTACATGCTATTAACACTAAGAATGATCACTGATATAGACTCCTTTGTGAACATATGCAGAACCCATAGGATGCACAATACTCCGGTTAACTCCCCCTAGAAAAATTCTTTATAACGTGATGGGTAGACTTGATGTTGCCAAGTAATCCTTTCAGTTTCTAACTGCCTTACATAACAGATTTTGGGCTTCAACTGGACTTTGTCATCCATTCCTGCTATTACTTGATCCTCTGAGAAATCAAATATCTTTCCATCTTAATTATAGTCTTAATCATAGTCACCGACACAATGTCCGCAACTTTCTTTGGTGGAAAATTTCAAAAATTCAGAGTATTTTGAGTGAAATTTCTTTTTATCTTTGTTCCTAAATGATCAACCCTTATTCTGAGACTATGGCCCATCTTCCAGGGTCCACATACAGTAGAAATAATCCACTCAATATCCACCTCCACAACTTCCTTCAGGGCCTTCTACATTTCACTTAGATTGTCTTTCATTCTTCTAAACTCCTTGAATACAGGCCCAGATTACACAGTATTTCATGGTATGTCCTCATTCCAGGGACCAATTTTGTGGACATTCACTGTATAATCTGCAAAGCATATCCTTAATTGCATGTGGAGAAAATGTCTTTTCATAGCATCCCAGATGTGGTTTCAGCCAAGTCTGATTCCAGCAAGACTTCTCTCTTCCTGTACCTCAATGCCTTGCAACAACAGTCAACATGCCATTTACCTTCCTAATTGTTTAGGATCCTTATACAAGCATATCTGAACTTCAGCATATACAAATTTCACACTTCTTGAAAAATATTATGCTTTTCTGTTCTGATGACCAGAATGAATGACCCCTTACTTCCAGATATTCTACTCCACCTGCCGTTCTCTTGCTCATCCACTTACCCCATCTGTATCTCTTTGCAGCTTCTCTCTCCCTCCTCCTCACAGCTTACCTTCCAGGTAGCCTTGTATCATCAGGAAAATGCTGCCCTTTCAATGTAAGGCAAATATGGATAGTAGATAACTAATTCACCAGCACTAAACTTGCAGCTCTTCACATATCAGACCCTCCCAACTTGGAACACCCCTGTTTAAAAGAAAACCAACCTGCTTGGACATGTTATAATATTCTTAAAGGGCAGCTCAAACTTAAACCTAGATAAAGGAATACTACTAGTGGACAACAAAACACTTTTGGGAGCAGAGATAATGGGAACTGCGGGTGCTGAAGAATCCGAGGTAACAAGGTGTGGAGCTGGATGAACGCAGCAGGCCAAGCAGCATTAGAGGAGCAGGAAAGCTGAAATTTCAGGCGAGGATCTAGGCCCAAGACGTCAACTTTCCTGCTCCTAAGATGCTGCATGACCTGCTGTGTTCATCCAGCTCTACACCTTGTTACTTTTAGGAGCATCCTGCTAATGCACACTCTCTTGCTTCATTCCGAAACCAATCATTTATCTATAGTAATATATTATCCTCAACTCCATGAGCTCTTATCTTGTTTGTCAATATTTCCACCTTGTTGTGACACGTTATTGATTGCCTTTTTGAAATCCAGCTACTCTACATGTGCTGTTCACCCTGTATCTGTTCCATTAGTTACACTCTCAATTCCCACTAAAAACATAAAAACTAGAAGTGGACGTATGACTATTTGGCTTTTCAAGTCTGCTTGCTCCATCATTCATTTTGATTGCGGCTGATTCTCTATCTCAATGTTATGTTCCCACTTTCTCTCCATACCCCATGACACCTTTAATATCTAAAGTATTGATTAATCTCTTTCTTGAATATACTCAGGGATCTAGCCTTCTGTGGTAAAGAATTCTACAGGTTGACCACCCTCTGAGTTAGGAAATATTTACACATCCCAGTCCAAAATAGTTTTCCCTGTATCCTGATTATCTAATAAATTTGTTAAACAGGATTTCCATTTTATAAACAATGTTGATTAAATTCCTGGTATTTCTAAGTATGTTGTGAACACTTTGTAACTTACAGTTTCCAGAAATTTCCCAATGTTATGCTAACTGACCTGTAGATCTCCTTTGATTCTCTCCTGTCTTGAAAATCAACGTTATATTTGCCTTACATCAAAACTGAAGGGACCATTTCCGAATTTCAGGATAAGCATAAGCATAAGGTGTTAATTAAGATGTGGGCTGCATAGTTTGAGTGAGATCAAAAGAAGAAAAAAAGACTTGCACTTGTATCAAATTTTTCACAATCACCAGATGTTGCAAAGTGCTTCAGAGCCAATGAATAACTTCCTAAATTGCTCTCACTGTTGAAATATAGGAAACACAGCAATTAATTCCTTTTTGGTAATCTGCAAAAAATGTGATACTGGTCAGAATTTTTAAAAAAATTTTGATTCTGATTGCAGGATAAAGATTGGCTAAGACACTTGGGATAATTCTCCTGCCCTTCTTCAAATAATGGGATGGGATCTTTCCCATCCTCCCAGAGAAAGCAGAAAGGGTGTTGGCTAAGCAATTTATCCAAAAGGCAATCATCCCTGACAATGCAGCAGCATGGCATTAGCGGGTCAGACCTGGCCTCTGTGCTCTAACCCTGAAGTAGTCCTCGAATCCAGACTCTTAGCCTGATGAAATGAGTATGCTACTAACTGAACCACAACTGGCACATTGAAGATTATGAAGTTCAGGTCGATGATGAGTGGAAGATTAGATGCTAGCCAAGACAGCACTGAAACAGACAACTGTAAGAGCTGGATCCCTATTCACAAATAATGTTGTGGACATGTGTAAAATAGAATTTTGTCTTCATTGTTTCTCTTGCAAAATATTTGTGAAGTGTGGATCTATAATGAAGCCATGACAACTCACTGACATAATTTGCACCTAAGTTGTAACTATGAACAAAGATGAAAGCTACTCTTAGAATGGTCTTAGAGGCAGATCGTATTGTCAACAATACTGCTATGAATGAGTAGACTTGGAAGGTATTTGTCTTAAAGAGATGCACATTGTGCTCCAGAATAATATGCAACTTTTGTCATTTCTGCTAAAAGTTCTGAAGGAATTTTTCTTGAATTGCTTGAAGATTTGTATTTCCTGTCTCCACAAGCAAAATCAGAATTCTCACACTGGTTAAAAACCAGTGATGGGAGACAGAAGATGACAACCTGTTCTTCTTTCACTCCACAGATCAATCTTAAGTACTTGCAGCAGGAACTTCTTTGGGTATGATTGTCCTCTGTAACTATAGTGGAACATAAGCAGAATCTCCCAAGTCAAATGTGCAAGCAGGATTTACACAGAACTTTCATTGAAAGGCACAACAACTCCCTAGCAAAACCTCAATGTTGATCATAAATCTGAGTTCTGGTGTTTGCTGTACTCCATTTCCACTTTGAATTCATCAGCAAACAGCTGTATAATGGTGACATGTTCCACTTCAAAGCTTGAACAGCTGCTCCATGCATCTGACAAATGCTGAACATGATTGCAGCTATTGTTTCATTAGCTGGTCCATCTTTATTACACATGATTTCTCATACAAGGCAAAAATAAAACTAAAATTGCAGATTAATGTGTATGCCTCATAAAAGTTCCCAGCATAAATGGTTAAGTGATAACCTTGGGAGTTAGTAAGAATTGATATGTGCCACAACAGTGCTAATAATTTGTTTCTACAAAATTGTCAAAGTGTGGAGAGGATTGGTGTTTTCCAGAATGTTAAAACATTTTTAAACCTCATTTTATTCACAACTCAACCAAAGGAACCCATGTGTCCATATTTGTCATATTTCAACACTTCATACTTTTGAAAAGCTCTATTAAATCTCTCAGCCCGCTCTGCTTCCTGAAGAAGTTAAAATTAAAAGTCAACAATTAATGCTTTTATAACAATAGATTTTGATTGGATAATCAGCAGTGATTAGGTCTGAATTTATTTGGACTGAATTTGTAATATGTGAAGAATCAACAGAAAATATGAGAAAGAAGAACATCCAGAAGATTATGCACAAAGAATAATTTTAGAAAAAATGTATGATTTTAACATAAAATAAATTTAAAATTGTTACAAAATTAAACCTAGTCTTAATGACTTTTGTGAAGAGTCAGGAAGTTCTCCAGTTGCATTAACCGTTGAATTAACTGTGCTTAGCTTTAACTGCAGCGAGAAGATTTTCTTCATGAATTATGCACAATGATGTTAGAATCCTCTTCAGTGCAAAGACATTACTAATGTTATATTGGGTGAAATTTAATGGTCGTAGCAGAGGATCTATTCATCATCTGGAGTGCTAATGACAACCTACTGTGGCTTTTTCCAGGATCCCTGTCAGGATTTAATCTGATTCAAGCAGGCTGTTGACTGCTGTACATGTCTCCAGCATCTGTGGGGTGAGATTTCCAACAGGGTGGAGGTTCCACCTTTGGGGATAGTAGCCAATGAAATGTCAGCAGTTTTCCAAAATCTGCAGTGCCATCTGAAGTGTTGGTCAATGCCAGTAGTGCAGTGGGGCCTGGTGGAAGGACAGTTGCTGGAATCCTAGAGCACTGTTAAGTGGGGTAAGATCACCAGGCCCGGCCGGGGAGGTCTCAGTAAAAGGAGGAGGACCTAATTAAAGGGCATGGATGGATTGTGAATGTCTTGCCACAGATCCGTGCCTTGTTACCACTGGGTCTCTCCACGAAGAACAATGGTGCCTGAAAAAAACAGGGAAGCAACTCTTCCAGGCTGCAAAAAACCTGCTGAGGATTACCTGATAATTTACTCATGTACGATGGCTCCCATCAATTGGCCTTCATGCAGAAAGGCCATTCTAGAGCCTTCCCACAGTGGCCTTTATCAGGGGAGTTGGGAAGGCAATGAGCACTCCACATAAAGCTTTCCAGCCCAGTCTCAGCCAAAGCAGTAAGTTCAGTCCATTGGGTGCACTGAGAAAAATCTTCACTCTATTTTAGAGCTCCTACAACACTCATCCATATTGCTATGCTCAATTTTGTCCATGAGAATGCCCCCTTCTCCTTGGCACATCTGCATCTACACTGCTGAACATCTAACGTCTCTTCATGGCATCCAATTCAGCTGGCAGTGTTAGTACTGTACCACCCTCAAGAAATGCCACCTTTCGCTGAAAATCAGCCATCATTATTAGCTCTTCAAAAGTCAACACATGAACCCTCAGTCTTAGACCATAAGACCATAAGACAGAGGAGTGGAAGTAAGGCCATTCGGCCCATCAAATTCACTCTGCTATTTAAATCATGGCTGATGGGCATTTCAACTCCACTTCCCTGCTCTCTCCCCGTAGCCCTTGATTCCTTCTGAGATCAAGAATTTGTCGATCTCTGCCTTGAAGGCATTTAACGTCCCGGCCTCCACTGCACTCCGTGGCAATGAATTCCACAACCCCACCACTCTCTGGCTGAAGAAATGTCATCTCATTTCTGTTTTAAATTTACCCCCTCTAATTTTAAGGCTGTGCCCACGGGTTCTAATTTCCCCACCTAACGGAAAAAACTTCCCAGCATCCACCGCTTCTAAGCCATACATTATCTTGTAAGTTTCTATTAGATCTCCCCTCAACCTTCCAAATTCTAATGAGTACAATCCCAGGATCCTTAGACCTTCATCATACTTTAAACCTACCATTCCAGGGATCATCTGTGTGAATCTCTGATGGACACGCTCCAGGGCTAGTATGTCCTTCCTGATGTGTGGATCCCAAAATTGGATGCAGTATTCTAAATGGGGCCTAACTAGAGCTTTATAAAGTCTCAGAAGCACATCTCTGCTTTTATAATCCAACTCTCTTGAGACAAATGACAACATTACATTCGCTTTCTTAATCATAGACTCTACCTGCAAGTTAACTTTTAGAGAATCCTGGACCAACACTCCCTGATCCCTTTGTACTTCTGCTTTATGAACTTTCTCACCATTTAGAAAATAGACCATGCCTGTATTCTTTTTTCCAAAGTGCAAAACCTCATTTTTGCTGACGTTGAATTTCATCAGCCATTTCCTGGACCACTCTCCTAAACTGTCTAAATCTTTCTACAGCTTCCCCACCTCCTCAGTACTACCTGCCTGTACACCTATCTTCGTATCATCAGCAAACTTCGCCAGAATGCCCCCAGTCCCTTCATCCAGACAATTAATATATAAGGTGAACAGCTGTGGCCCCAACACTGAACACTGCAGGACACCACGTGTCGCTGGTTGCCATTCTGAAAAAGAGCCTTTTATCCCAACTCTCTGTCATCTGTCAGACAGCCAATCCTCAATCCAAGCCAGTAGCTCACCTTGAACACCGTGGGATCTCACCTTGCTCAGCAGCCTCCCATGCGGCACCGTATCAAAGGCCTTTTGGAAGTCTAGATAGATAACATCTGCTGGGTTTCCCTGGTCTAACATACTTGTTACCTCTTCAAAGAATTCTAACAGGTTTGTCAGGCACAACCTTCCCTTACTAAATCCATGCTGACTTGTTCTAATCTGACCCTGCACTTCCAGGAATTTAGAAATCTCATCCTTGACAATGGGTTCTAGAATTTTACCAACTACCGAGATCAAGCTAATCGGCCTATAATTTTCCATCTTTTGCTTTGATCCTTTCTTAAACAAGGGGGTTATAACAGCAATTTTCCAATCATGTGGGACTTTCCCTGACTCCAGTGACTTTTGAAAGATCACAACCAAAGCCTCTGCTATTTCCTCAGCCACCTCCCTCAGAAGTCTAGGATGTAGCCCATCGGGGCCAGGAGATTTATCAATTTTTAGACCTTTTAGCTTTTCTAGCACTTCCTCTTTTGTAATGCCTACCATACTCAACTCTGCCCCCTGAGTCTCCCTAATTGTTGGCATACTACTCATGTCTTCCACTGTGAATACTGATGCAAAGTACTTATTAAGTTCTTTTGCTATTTCCTTATCTCCCATCACGAGCCTTCCAACATCAATTTGGAGTGGCCCAATGTCTACTTTTGCCTCTCGTTTGTTTCTTATGTATTGAAAGAAGCTTTTACTATCATTTCTAATATTACTAGCTAGCCTACCTTCATATTTGATCATTTCCTTCCTTATTTCTCTCTTTGTTATCCTCTGTTTGTTTTTGTAGCCTTCCCAATCTTCTGATTTCCCAGTGCTCTTGGCCACTTTATAGGCTGTCTCTTTTTCTTTGATACATTTCCTGACTTCCTTTGTCAGCCATGGCTGTCTAATCCCACCCCGGATAATCTTTCTTTTCTTTGGGATGAACCTCTGTATTGTGTCCTCAATTACACCCAGAAACTTCTGCCATTGTTGCTGTACTGTCTTCCCTGCTAGGCTCTGCTTCCATTCAATTTTCGTCAATTCTTCTCTCACGCCCCTGTAATTGCCTTTATTTAACTGTAACACCATTGCATCCGATTTTGCCTTCTCTCTTTCAAACTGCAGACTGAACTCTACCATATTATGATCGCTGCCTGCTAAGTGTTCCCTTACTTTAAGATCATTTATATAGTCAGGCTCATTACATAGCACTAAGTCCAGAATAGCCTGCTCCCTTGTGGGCTCCATCACAAGCTGTTCCAAAAAGCCATCCTGCAAACATTCCATGAATTCCCTTTCTTTGGATCCACTGGCAACATTATTCACCCAATCCACCTGCATATTGAAGTCCCCCATGATCACCGTGACCTTGCCTTTCTGACATGCCCTATCTATTTCTCGGTGCATCTTGCGCCCCTGGTCCTGATCACTGTTAGGAGGTCTGTACATAACTCCCATTCTCGTTTTTTTGCCTTTGTGGTTCCTCAACTCCACCCACAAAGACTCCACATCCTCTGACCCTATGTCATTCAGTGCTGTAGATTTAATTTCATTCTTAACTAACAAGGCAACCCCGCCCCCTCTGCCCACCTCCCTGTCTTTTCGATATGTTGTGAATCCTTGGATGTTTAACTGCCAGCCCTGAACTCCCTGCAATCATGTCTCTGTGATGCCTACCACATCATAATCATTGAAGAGGATTTGTGCTGTTAATTCATCTACTTTATTGCGAATACTACGAGCATTTAAATAAAGTGCCTTAATGCTAACTTTCTTATCATTATTAGAGAGAATGGAAATCTTAAAATGTCTTAAGCTATCCTTCCTTTTTGTTGTATTCCTAGTCTGCCTTGAGCTTAAATCCACCTGTACACATGCTGACCTGTTGCTTATCTTTCCATTTAACTCCATACTCCCTGTCATTTTCGCTTTCCCTTCTCCCCGACGCAGAAGTTTAAAGTCCTACTGACCACCCTATTTATCCTTTTTGCTGGAACACTGGTTCCGGATTGGTTCAGGTGGAGACCGTCCCAACGGTACAGATCCCCCCGGTTCCAAAACTGATGCCAATGCCCCATGAAATGGAATCCCTCTTTCCCACACCAATCCCTTAGCCACGTGTTTACTTCCCTAACTTTCTTTTCCCCTTGCCAATTGGCATGTGGCTCAGGCAGTAATCCGGAGATTATGACCCTTGAGGACCTGTACTTCAATTTCTTTCCTAGTGCTTGATAATCCCTGAACAGGTCCTCTACCCTCGCTTTGCCTATGTTGTTAGTCCCAACGTGGAACACAACAACTGGATCCTCCCCCTCCTGCTCCAATATCCTTTCAACCCGTTCGGAGATGTCCCGCACCCTGGCACCGGGCAGGCAACACACCATGCGGGACTCCCGATCTGGCTTGCATAGGATACTATCTGTCCCCCTAATTATGGAATCTGCTGTAACAACTACCTGTCTTTTTGCTCCCCCCTCTTGAATGGCCTTCTGCACCATGGTGCTGTGGTCAGCTGGCACATCCTGTCCACAGCCCTTTCCCTCATCCGTACAGGGAGTAGGAATATCATACCTGTTGGTCGGGGTCAAGGGCTGAGGCTCCTGCACTCCTGAACTCGGAATCCCCCTACCTGCCTCACTTACAGTCGCACCTTATCCCTGAACACTTTTTGAACTTGAGTTATTTAATTACCGGGTATGACTGCCTCCTGAAACAAAGTGTCCAGGTAACTCTCCCCCTCCCGCATGTGCCACAGAGTTTAAAGCTCAGATTCCAGATCATTTACTCTGATCCGGAGTTCTTCCAGCAACCAACACTTGCTGCAGATGTGGTCGCTGCCGTTCACAACGGGATCAACCAGCTCCCACATCATACAGCTACAGCACATCACCTGTCCAGCCATTACTACTTATTTAGTTAACTTTTACAATTTATGTATTAAATGCTTTCTAGTACTTCTCTGCTATGCTCTTTTTCAATTAAGCAATTTATCCTTTAATCAATTACACAATACACAAGAAATATAAATTGAAAAGCCTTACCTTAACAACACACGAGTCCTTCTCGGTTAGAGCTCCCGCTCTTTCGGCTGCTGGAACAGGAATGGAGGGCTCCACCAGTCAAGGTAGGTATTTTCTAATCTTTAAAGCAGAGACTCACCCACCTGAAGGCTTTTGATCGACGGTCCCGCTCTTCCTGCTGCGAGGTTAGAGGAGGAGGGAGGGAGGGCCTGGGGCTTCAAGGTAAGTGCTTAAATAACAACCACTTACCCTCCCAACTGTCTCTCTGCTCCGACCTCACTTTCGCCCAGCTCCCGCCGCTCTCTGCTGAAGAAAAGCAGAAAATCTTGTAAATTATGATCTACCCGCCAAACACTCTGTGGAAAAAGTTGAATAAGTTCTTGTCTTTGTCTTGCTGTTTACCATTACTCCTACCCTACACATTGTAATAAATAGGCTCTCATCATCATCGCCATTAATGACAATGCACATGATTGTGAAAGTGCTCAACCTGCCCTCCACTTCCTCTTCAACCTTGCTGGAGATTTTAACATAACACTACCTTCTTCCAACATTGTCCTTTAGTGGGTGGGATTTCTTTGACTTGCTTACATTTTTATCTGCCCAGTCATATTCAGGAATCAGCATCTCTGATACAAGCCCTTCTCATTCCACTGCCACACTGCTATTTCTGATGTCCCTCAAATGCGTTATCCTTGACTCTCTCTACCTGCCACCTAGTTCCTACATATCCACTAATGACACTGAGTTTTACCTCACTACTACCTTTCTTAACCTCTTCACGGTCACTAAATTATCTGCCTGATTCTCTGGCACCGGATCCTACGTGAGTAAAATATGCATATATGTTTGAAGACCATGTAGACTGAGTTACTAAATATGTTTAAAATGAAATAGGTAGATTTCTAGAGGCTAACAGTGTCAAGAAGAATGGAACGAATGTGGAAATCAAGTGTTGAGATAGAGAATCAGCCATAAATCAGATGAATGTTGGAGCAGACTCATTAGGCTGAATGGCCTACTCCTGCTTCTAATTTCTGTTTCTTTATGTTCCTATACCCATACCAACACTAACAGTGTACTTCCACCGCAATAACATCACAATTCTTTCCTACTTCAGCTAGTTGCTGTTAAAATCCTCCTTCAGGGCACTACTATTAAAATAACTCCACAGAGGCTGGTATCCTGTCAGCAAGTCGCCTTTTATTTACACATGGAAAGTCCGTGACACTGATTGAACTCCCTCAGAGCCAGCTCTCAGATTGAACAGGATGTCTAACACTCCTGTTCTTATCTGTCAGCCAGTGCTCCCTGATTGGACCAGTTTAACTGCCCCAGCTAGAGAACTCATATTCTGTGAGTCCACCTGGATGACCTTATTACAATCAATACCCCCCACCTCCTGAGTCTGAGGAGATCAGCCAGTTCCTTTCTATTTTTATCTTGTCTTTGTAGTTCTCCCTGGGGCATTTTAGCACTGAGTCAGGTTCCTTCAAGGCTGCCTCTGAAACAAGAGGCATGTAATGCACAGTAGCTCATCTCTGGTGCCCAGAGAGTCTCAGTAGAAATCTGTGCCCTGCTTCAGGTGTCAAGGTGGTGAAATCCACTGTGTCCATCTCAGATTCCAAGGTATTTTCATCACTTGACAGAAAGGGAGAACTCACAGGCTCTGGTACATTTAGAAAGGTTTTTGAGGAGCCAGGCACATTTTACTCTGCATTGTTTGTGAGTTTGCAGCTTTCATATGGTCCATGTGCTTGTTCAGGACTGTCGCATTTATTCAAACTCTATATGTCACTGAGCCTGACCTCATTTCGTCATGCCCCTTATCCACGCAGGGCCTTTCCTGTGGCTCCTATATCAAACTTTCTCCCCTGAATTAAACTGTCTCTCTTTCTTAGCAGAGTCTTGTATCCTGCACTGGTGTTTCTAATAGCGTTTCACCCTGCCCCCAGGTCTAGGGCAGTCAGGTTTAACGGAGTGCGGAGTCTTCTCTCCATTAAAGGTTCTGGAGAACTATCCATGTTGTTGCATGAGAGGTGGTCTTTTAATCAAATAGGAACCAGGACAGCTTGGTATCTAGTAAAGCTGTAGGCTGTTTCTTTTAGCCTTCTTTCAAGGCTTGGACTGCTCTTTCTGCCAGGCCATTGGATGATAGATCAAATGGAGCTGTCCTTATGTATTGAATACCTTTTGATTTCAGGAAATACTCAAATTCACTGCTGGTAAGCAATGCCCCATTATTTGTGATTTACACTTCAAGGAGTAAATGTATTGCAAAAGAAATGTGCAGTTTATCTATCACCATCCCTGTGTTTAACGAATGAACTCTGTGCATGTCCAACCACTTTGACTAGGCATCCTCAATGACTCAGAACAGTGAGACTTTGAAAGGATTTGCATAGTCGATATGTAACCCAGCCCAGGATTTACCCAGCTGTTCCTACAAATGTGGGGGAGCTGCCGGCGGTAATTTGAGTCCTTGTTGGTACTCTGGGCACAGCCAACCAATGCAGCTATGCCTGCAACTAGTCCTGGCCACTAGACATAAACTCTCACTGACATCATCATTTTGGAAACCCCTGGATGACACTGATGGAGTTCAGTCAGTATTTATTAGCGACGTTTGCTCAGAACAACCATGCTTGCTCTCCATAATAATGTGTCATCCTCAACTGGGATCTGGTCTCTCCGGATCCAAAAAGTTTTCAGTTGTTTGTGACAGCCCTTTGGTTTCCCCGTCACCGCCAGCTGTTTCATTTTTGCCAGGACTGGATCTTACAGCAAGCAAACTCTGGTATTGTCAGCTGTAACTGGAAGTGTGTCAGAAACTTTAAAACCATTATGGTTCCCTTCCAGCAGCAATACCACGGGTGGTGAACCTGCCAGTGGGAGGCAGCTCAATCCATCCACATTTACTATTTGGCCTCCTGGACGGTGTTCCAACTTGTAATTATACGCACTTACTACTAGAGCTCACCACTGAACCCAGCCTGAAGCTATGCGTGGTACTGCCTTGACTTCAAGTAGACTTAGCAGGGTTTTGTGGTGTGATATTATGTCAAATTTACATCCATTAAGGTATTGGTGGAACTTCCTGATACCAAATATGACCGCCAAACCTTCCTTCTCTATCTGGGCATATTTAGCTCTGCATTAGCCAAAGTCCTGGGTGCATGCGCTATTGGGCATTCTTCTCAATTGTGCAATCTATGAGCGAATACCAGACTGTGGGGATGCATCACATGTCAATATCAGATCTTGCTTGGGATCATAGTGTGCCAACACCTTAGAGGATGATAGTTGTTTCTTCACTTCCCTAAAAGCTTATGCAACTATTTCTAAGGCTGACCCTTTTTAAAGAGTTGATGCAAAGGTGCCTGGATGGAGGTTAAGTTATATATGAACTTCTTGTAATAATTCACCAGCCCAAGGAAAGACATGGGAGCTACAGCACCTTTGATCTCCCTCACTTTATTTTCTAATGGATGCATAACCCAGTCTTGTAGACTTTGAAACCGAAGTAGGTCACTTGGGGTACCTGAAAGACATATTTTACCCTTGGGTTGGGAGAAATTTCTAAGAACTATGTCTAAGTTCTCTAAGTGCTTCTTATTGGTTTTCCCTGTCATTAGCACATCATCTAAATAAATAGCAACCTGGGGTAGACCTTGTAAAATGGTCTCCAATACCCGAAATGACAGTCTTGTATGTGGTACAAACCCTTATGGTTATTAATGTAGCATACTTCGGGGAATCCTCATATTACTGCAATTGCAAATAAGCATGGCTCATGCCCAGCTTTGTGAAGGACATCCTCCCCTGTCATCCTTGCATGTAAATCTCTGTGTGAGGGATTGGGTATTTATCCAGTTGGGAGGAGCAGTTTACCATTTGTTTAAAATATCCACAAAGGCAAACTGACCTTTCAGGCTTCACAATCAGTATAACTGGCACTGCCTATTCCATAAACTTTACCGGTTTGATGAGTCATTCACATTCCAGCCTCTGATTTCTGCCTCTACTTTTGCTCATAAATTTGCTCACAAGGATGATTCTTGCAGAATTGCTTCCTGGTCAGCATGCAAGATGGTCTTCACTCCTTTATTAGTCCTGAGACATTCCTAAAAACTTCCACGTATTTAATTAGGGGATGCGATAGCCTAGTGATATTATCGCTGGACTGTTAATCCAGAGGCTCAGATAACAGACTGGCAACCCGGTTTCAAATCCTGCCAGAGCAGATAGTGACATTTGAATTCAATAAATATCTGGAATTAAGAATCTAATGTTGACTGTGAATCGATAGTTGATTGTTGGAAAAAACCCATCTGGTTCGCTAATGCCTTTTCAGGAAGAAATCTGAAATCCTTACCTGGCCTGGGCTACATCTGTCTCCAGACCTACAGACATGGTTGACTCTTAACTGCCCTCTAGGCAATTAGGGATGGGCAATAATAGGTGCCTAGCCAGCAAGACCCTCATCATATAAATGAATAAAGGAATTAGGACTTTGCTCAGGCAGTCATTTTCTAATAGAAAAATATTAGGCAACCAAGGTGAATTTTTCTCAATCAATTTCACCCCATCAAGCTTGGGCCTGAGCCTTTCAATACAATTAATGGCAACTGGACCAGCTCTCTCTCATAAGAGACTGGAACTGAATTGTACCCTTAATCTGTAAAGGTTTTCTGGCATAGGTTCTCAGTTTAGCCAAGATCTTGCACAAACGTAAGGTTTTGAGTCCAGAATGAATTTTGTTAAAGACTGGTTCTGCGATCACTGAAACAACTGTGCTGTTATCAATCTCCATTAGAACCAGGTGACCATTTAACCAGATATTTATTTTGATTGGTTCTGATTTTGATGTTGCTAAGCAATTTAACTGTTCCAAACCAGATGTCGGCAGACTTTCCAGGGTATGTGTTCTCCTGGATACCAGCCCATGAATTTTCTTACTCCATTTAGGTCCAGTTGGAATCTTTTGCTGTCTTGAGTCTGCATAGAGCAGCAACATAATGACTTGCTGGCCTGGATCCTGAAGAAAATTTGTTTAGTCAAGGCTTGGCTTTGTTTTGGGGTTTTGCTTTGAGCTGACCCAGAGTTTCTCTGCTCAGATTATGCCCCGAGTATGGCTAAGAAATTGCCTTCATTCAAATGGTAAGTCCCATACAAGACTGATGAGAGTGTCCACTTCCATTGAAACACCTTGCAATGCACACGCTCCACTTGCCACATTTCCCAATGACAGGGGCAGTTGTGACACCTGTTTTAGTCCAGTTGGACTTCAGCTAGTAGGTGCTTTTGCATAGTTGCATCATTAATACCACATACCAAACAGCCTCTCAGTATTTCATTAAAGCTTAAACCAAAGTCAGATGCATCTGCCAGTTGTTTTAACCTAGTCAGAAATCCTGAAGTGGGCTCCCCAGTTCTCAAATTGCCAAGAATAACTGATAGCATCTCAGAATTTAAAGAGGCTTGAGTTTTACTATTCCTTAACTAAATCATTCAACTCTTGAAAGATTTTAGGATCTGGTGCTTCAGGGATTGTGAGGTCCTAATAACCAAAAAAGCTATGGGTCCACAAGCTGTTAGGAGAATTACTCATTGCTTTTCATCTGTCCCAGTGTCATTTGCCTGGAATAAATGAAACATTCTTTTCACATACTGGGCCTGTTCTTCGATGGCAGGAGGGAACAAGCCAAGCTTACCCCTTTCAAAAACAATTGTTACAACCAAATTTCTTCAGAGTGTGCTTTTCTCTTGCTGTCACTGAAATTACTCCAAAGAGGCTGTCACCTTGACACCCTTTATTTACATGTGGAGAATCCTTGACACTGATCCATCTCCCTCTCAGCTAGCTCTCAGAGTGAATAAGATGTCTGATGCTCCTGTTTATATCTATCAGCAAGGGTTTCCTATTTAACAGATTAAGACCTCCAATCAGGCAACTCATATTCTATGAGGCTCACCTTGCTGATCTCATTACAGTCACAATAGTTATGCATAAAGTTTCATTTCCAATACAATCCAAATCTTCCATTTTTTGTTCACAAAGTTGATGTTCTCCAAAACTAAGCTGCCTTGTTCTGACTCATACCAAATCCCGTTCATCCCTGATCCATTAATGTTAAAACTTGTTGCTGGTGGGAATGTTTTAACCGTGTTAAAATATTTGTTACAAATTACTTTGATTTGATGCTTATGAACCCTCCAGAAATCATAAAGCTATTTAGAGACTTAAACACTTTGTTATAGTTTTAAATTTAATAGTTATACAGGTGTAGATCTTCTTTATATATGAATAAGGTCAGTGTTTGTTTTCTAAGAATGTGAAACTCCCATATACAAACACAAAGACACATTCATTTATTGTCTAAATGGGCTCCCCTGACCTGTTCACACCATTCAATTTTTCCCTAAGTTTCTCAATTACATTATAAAACTTGATGGATCATTCATGACAGTTTTATTGGAATTTGTGAAAAGCTTTAAATAACCTATCAAGAATACTTGCTCAATTCTTGTTTTACAGCATTAAAGGGTCGCTGCATGAAAAGTTATTTACTGAACTTTTCGGAATGAATTGCATAATTATATATGGTGCTTGTAAACTAAAAAAAAGTTTGTATGAAGATGGTACTGTTACATTTGCTCATTGTTCAAATCTTTACAAGGCTTCTGAGTGGATTTCAACAGTAATCTTTGGATATAAAAAAAATGAGTACGTGGGGTCAGTCTATACTGCCGGCTGCTCAACTTATTTCTTACATTAAACTACAAAGTGTAACCATTATTCACATAACTCTGTAGCCAAGTCAAGCAATATAAATTGGCCAAACCTTTACTGAATACAATGTTTTAAATGTGATCATGTGTGAATCAATTTTTTTTAGTAATGGGTGACAATCCATCTCAAAAGTGAATTTTACCAGATTTGGCCAGTGATCAATAGCTTGAATCAGAAATAAATGTCTCATTTCAGATGGTCTTGTTTTCATTGTTTGACTTTGAAATGGTGATTCAGGAAGAATGGCCAGCAAAAGTTGCACCTTGTGCACAAATCCTTTATGGAATATTGGTTGCCATGTGCTGTTTGTTGCAAAATGCATGTATAACATTGAACAAAATCAATTCTGTTTTGTTCCATACGTTACAGGCATTTTGCTGTCCTAGATTCTTAAAGAATAAAAATATACAACACAGAATGCAAAACCACATCTGTTATTTCATTGCCCTCTCAGAGCTAAAAAGGTCTAAAATATAAAAAAACGTAACTGTAAGAAGTTGATTAGAAAATAATTCATCAAGCAAAGTTGAACATTGAAAAACACATCTGATTTTCTTTACCTTTTTGCATGTTACTTTAATTTGTAATATATATGTTGTCATGACCAGGTGATGAGGGGGAAATCAATCTCTTCTGCTTTTTAACCTTCTTTCAATCAGCCATAACAAATATTGTTGTTTCATTTTAGCAACTACCGGACTTCAATTAAAACATAAAAACCGAAAGAACTGCGGGTGCTGTAAATCAGGAACAAAAACAAAAATAGCTGGAAATGCTCAGCAGGTCTGGCAGCATCTTTGAAGGAAAAACTCAGAGTTAACATTTTGGGTCAAGTGACCCTTCCTCAGAACTCAGAACTGCCAGACCTGTTGAGCTTTTCAGCAACTTCTGCTTTTGTTCACTTAAAACATAGTTTACTAGAAAATGAAGGATTTATACCATGGTTTTATTAAGCAAATAAAAAGGAATATTTTTAGCTACTAAGCCCAAAAGAAAATAACAAAATGTAAACTATGCACACATAATCACAGAAAATTGTTTAAAAGAAATGGAATAAAGTGGTTAATAGCAACAGGAGCATAAAAGGGAATGTGGTGTACTGAGTGCAGTTAATACTTTAATTCTTTGAGTCCTTCAGTTCCAAGAGTGAAACCTGAGTTCATGATAGCTTAGCTGCTGTCTTGTTTCTTCGGCAGCACTAAAATTTGAGGAATCCTAAAGTTTTCAGTGTATGGAGTGTTTTTTTTTAATTTGCTTTTTCACCAAATGCTTTTTTCAAGAAATGGTGAGGAAAAGGGGAGAAAAGAAGAGAGCCTGGGGAAAATTAAACTTTCCAAACTCAATCATCTTCTTTCCCCGTTCTGTTATGCAAGCTATTGAGATATGGTTCATTTGTTTATTTCTGAGTCTAGCTCCATTGTCTTTCTAAGCTAATTATTTTACTGACAACATTTTATCTCCCAACATGTGAACTTAAAATGTATGAATTAAACAAGAAATACAAATTTCTTGCAGCTGGTTTCACTGTCTTTGGATGAAAAGGTCATTTCTGTGAAGCTAGTTTAATGAATTCTGTACAGGTTCCCTAGATCTGTATCAAGCTAAGGTTGGGTGATCACAGAAGCCATTTTAAGTTTGTATTTGTCTTCAATCAAAATCATGTTATTGCATGAAGATTTCAGGCATTAAGTTCAGTTGATGGAAGTTGAATATCACTAGTCTATGTTTAAAAATATAATAACAACACATATTTCCCAAATGTCTCCATGAAGCATTAAGGACTGAGTGATCTTCCCCAAGGGTTATGGTGCTTTGTTGCTATGCTTGGAAGGCAGAAAACGTACTTACTATAAGTCCACTGAATTGCCAGTTTTTTAAATCCTCCCCCAATTGTAGAAATCACACCATAATCTAATGCTGTAGATGGTTTGAAGATAAAAACAGATGCTCTCATCACTGCCAAGTCAGCAGGGGATTTCTGATACATGGCCATCTGCTAGGCTATTGAGAGATATGGGACAAGGGTGTGGGTGGACACTGGACACCGTATCTTGTTAACCAGAAGATAATTTTGTAAAATTATCAACGAGCTTTAATTTTATTTGGAATTCTGCCTGTTTTTTAAGCTGCCAGTACACTTAAAAATTGTTGATTTAATACTCTGTGAAGGAAAGATATACATTATAGAATATCGCCCAAAAATCTATGCACTAGCTTTTTAAATTTCAAAATTTTCTCTGGCTCTCTTTTGATTAAATTGATGCTAACATGTCTTGCAGGCCTCATGTATTTCAGTTTCTTTCCTTTATATTTTGTGATGTATCTTCCACCTCAGGCATAATAATTTTTAAAGGCATTTTATTATATCCTAAATGTATGTTTCATCAGCTTGTTTTATTGCATAGTAAAACAAATTATGAAAAAATGTCTAGTACATCAGAGGCCTCTAAGCACTAAAATATATCTGTCTATCTCAACATTGTGGAGACGAAATATCGGTTCTCAATGTTCCTCGGTGAGATAATGTATTTTGTTTGTGTTAACAACTCTTTTCTGTCCACGGATGCTGCATTATCTGCTGAGTTACTCCAGCAATACCTGTTTTGCTACAGGTCTCCAGCATTCACAGTTCCTTGTTTTCATTAAATACTCTGTTTAACTTCCTTTACATTTCTCCCAGATTTTTTCTCCCTTATGGAAAGATCAACAATAGTTCAAATCCACTCAATCTCCCAGAAGCATCCAACATTAAGATAATATGCAAAAATACATTTCTGTTCATGGTACGTGTCAGTCAATCAATTCTGAATATCTGTGCAACATGTGCTTGTAGATTTATGTTTCAGTTGAGCTACGGACAGTGATAACAAAAGTTTCAAATTTCTTTCCAGCATATGGCTGGCCAGTAGATAATCTCTCACTCTTACCACCTGCTATTGGTATATGTTGGAAAGATTTGCAATTTGATAATCAGCTTACTTGATTATGCTATGAACTCACGTTCCTTCATCTGTTTCACAACTCAAACCGAGAGTTTCTGGCTCAGAGACAGGAAGTCTACCAACTGCATCATAGCACCTTCATCACAATGCATTTGTATCAGGATTAATAGCAAATCTCTTTTCACAGTATTGAATTAAAATCTGTTTATAACTCTCTGCAGGTTCATGAACAATACTGAGAAGCCATAGTGAAAGCATACAAGCTGTCAGGTTGAATAAATAGTCAAAAAGTTAAAAGCAGCAGCTCTTTAGGAGCCTGATACCAGGCATAAAAAGTACATAGCTGAGTGAGTCATGGCTCAGTGCTGGGCAAGTTGGCTTGGTGCTGCCTAGACCAAGTTCATTGGGTAATTGAGGACTTCCACTATTATGCAACTCAAAGCATCAATGACCATATTAAGAAAAATACATTTATAGCTTACCTTTATTTGAAATTAATCAATCCTTTATGCCTTCGTTCATTAGGAATCAAGGCCAAGGGAATTTTTCAGGTCATGTGGTATTGGAGGCTGGAAAAAACGCTGAATTGGTACAAGGGGGAAGGGTTTCCAGATTTTGAAAGGTTGTTCATGGAGGGACTAGTTGTCAAATATCAGCACAGTGAGGACCAGGGGGCAATTGCTGAGAAGGTGCTCAGTGAGGGTTCAGGGAGCAGTTGTCAATAAATGCTCAGAAATGCATCAACGGGCCAGTTACTTAGAAAATCCTGAGTGAGGGGCAAGGAGATTGTTACTAAGCTGATTCTCAGTGAGTTGTGATCAGACCAGATGTTCAAAAGATGCTCAGTGGATTGGGAGGGATTCCAGCTGTTGAAAAACTAAAATGTGAACATGATTTGAGATTTCCCTAAAGAATGTAATGGCTCATTTTAGTGAAAGCCCAACAGTTAAGTTTTTGTACAGTACCCAAACCTCTAGCTTTATGTTTCCACTGATCCGAGCAATCAGTATTCTCTTCTGCTTTCTTATTTCTTAATTTCTCCTATCATCTTTGTAATGGAGAGGGGGTGAGCTTTATTTACTTTTCATTTACTTGCCTTTATTGAGGTGACCACTGTTTATGTGTAAATGCAGTGCATGCCAAATGGCAATATTTATTTATTGCTGTTTGCTTAAGCATAAAGGACTTCTGTCCAATTGATTGATGGTCACATGACATCAGGTAGCACGGTATTCAGCTCATCAAGTCACGCGCAGACATAATTCAATTCTAACATGGCAACAATACATCATTTTAATGAAAATTCTATGTATGCGGCTTTACCTAAAAACTGCGACTGAAGTGCATTATTCCACCTCATTTTGAGCTACTTTCATCTTTTGACACAGCTGGCCATATCATTCTCCTCCAAAGCCTTTAATGTACTGAGCATATGAGGCAGAACTGCCCTCAACAGGATCTAGTCTTACACGTCAAAAGGCATCCAGAAAATGTCTACAATTGGCTATTCTTCCTGCTTTAGTCTATGTATTCCAGAGACCAAGGGAACTATTTTTGGCTCCCTTCTATTTCACATTTAGACATTACCTCTTAGATACATCATTCCAAGACATGACATTAGACTTACAATATGTACAATGATAACTTCCGGACTAACCTCACAACATCCTATCTCTGCCTCTGTATAGCTTTTTGGGGTGTCACACTATGTATCTGACAATCAAAGTTGCTCCACTAAACACCAGGTAAACTGAATAAAGTTTACCATGGAAACGTGTGTGTATCTGTGTTTGAGGAATGGGGGAGGAGGGGTGGAGCTGATTCAATCCTGCTGGCTGCCACATTTCATTCAGGTACATGTGACTGCGACAGGCAACCCCCTTGGAAGAGATGTGTTGCCAAGTACCATATGTTAATTGCTCATTTAGAGCCAGAACAGCATGTGCTTAGCCGAGTAGGCAAAGCGAAGCAAGTACACAGTAGCAACTGAGGGGCTTATGAAACAATCTCAGCAAAATATTTTGATAATTATGCGGTACTCCACGATGCTCAGACCTATTTGTGGAAATGGGCTCATTCACAGCACATTTAAAAACAGTTTTTTTTTGTTGTATGGTTTCCACTTCATCTTTCTTAGAATGGACATCTGATGAGAACCATTTTGGCCAGCAACAGCAGCCACATCGTGGGCCCAACAAATTAACGATCTCCCATAAATGACCATTAACATGTAGCTGGTGTGCTAAAACCAAAATATCACTACACGGGCATACATGAGATTCCTGGCTACTGCCATGTTGCTTTCATTCATTTTACAGTCCAAGCTCCCTGAACTCGTCACAGCTGGAAGCAAACTTAAACAGCTGCAGAAACCAGATAACAAAAATTCAATAATGCTGTGATATCATTCTCAGGTGCATGGTTGAAGAGGCCATCAGCTATCGAAGATACACTTAAAATACCTGAACAGACCCAAAGTGCCTTCCTTATTCAGCAGTTAAGCTCTAAAATGATTGTGGTATGCCATACTCTGCAAAACATTGCATACTCCTTGAGACTTGGTCATTCAGGAGAGGTGTTAAGATCCTCCTCAGATATATAGGAAGCAGAGAGTGAGGAGGTGTGCAATAAGGAAACTGTAGACCCACAGTTGCGCTTAGGTGGCACCAGCAGGCCCACATCACAAGATGAAAATGTTCCTTTGCTACTGCACCTTCTGCTTTCCCCAAGCAATGTCACTGATACAAGGTAACCTTGCAACTAAACAGTCCCCTCTTCATCACCATCCCATTAGAGCCCTTCCAGAAACTGCTCAGCATGCTCCTGTGCAGTATTAGTCTCACCCATTGAGACCTGAGGTAATACATGGATTACTGTCTAAGAAGTGATAAATACTTTTGAGCTGAGTATCCACTTCAATGCTTACTTTATCAGCATCCTTTGCTGAAACTCACTGTTAACCCTGTTCTGTCGAACACTTTGGCCCAGATTATTGAGTGGCTTTAAGGCAGTCAACCCACTTAAGATAACAGACTTATTGACATCCAGAATCTACTCATTGGTGTTAGAACTATTACGTGAGTTTTTTTGTTTGGAATATTTGATGGTCCATAGTCTGTGTCACTCTTTCCATGGAGGAGAAGCTCTCAGTAGTCTGCAGCATCAACCCACTTTCTGAGGTGGTGAGGTCCTCCATTCTCTCTGTAATCATGCAGATTCTACTTTAAGATCTCTCAAAGCTTCACATGTTAATGCAGCAGATCAACGATTCTCCCATTCATCCATGGCTCCAGCATAAAGAATTTTACGTTCAGCTGAGCAAAGATTGGAGAATACTGTGTCCTCTAAAATAGACTCTCCACTATCTTTTGCTCACTTGCAAACCACCGGTGAAAAAAGAACAATATTAGTGGTTTCACTGGAGTCGGGGAACTTGAGCTAACATACAGGGCAGGGTTTTGGTGATCAACTGAAGGTGGACATGGAGACTATTTGGAATGTAGTTTCCCATGACACCAGTTACTGTCCTGCTTTGCTGAGGAGAGGGAATGCAGGATCCAGAAACCATCCCAATTCACAGCAATGCCATGAATTCTCATAACAGGTTTGCTCTCATCGCATTGAATGCGAGTCTGCACAGGATATCAAAAATATTTCCAGGTTCTGACCCTCGTCCAAGATGCAAGGAGTCAACGACTACAATTTTCATGGAAGACAGCATCAAGATAAAAGGGAAGTATGGGCCAATAACTTAAAATCTATCATTACAAAATGAAATAATCTATTATTTAGGAAATAGAAGCTGAACATTTAAAATATCATAAATCATTCAGGCAGTTACAAAGCCACATGACCTTGTGAAAAGGACATGTTTGACAAATCTTTTAAAGCATTTTGAGGATGTAAAAAGCTGGGGAGGGGATAAAGAGTAGACCTAACCTATTTGGATTTCCAAAACTCATTTGACAAGGTGCTGTATAAAAGATTATTACGAACTCTAAGAGCTCAAGACATTTGAAGTGATATATTAGCACTGAAAGAGCTTGAACTAAATAACATGGAATAGAGCTGGAAAAGGGGAATCAATTCAGGTTGGCAAACTGTAATGAATATAATTCCACATGGAAGAGTAGGGCCCAAGTGTCTTGTGCCAAATTTGCTGTCATTGCAATGACAAATGGGAAAGCAAAAATGCAATGAAGATATAAATAACTTGCAAACCATCTATGAAACCTACAAACATCTAACGACAAATCATGAATGACCTCAGTCACAATTCCCTTCACCGCCCGATCATTGGTCCCAATCCTTCCCATCCACAATAAAGCCCCCAGAATTTTAGCACATCTCTCCTCTGCATTCGGGAGCCCTCAAACACCATTTGACCTCACACCCCCTTACCCTTCCCACACTCACTTCTCTTATGACCTTTAGATCATACCACACCTGTTTGATTTGATAGGTTACAACCTTATCTTACGGTTTTCCACACTCAATTGGCTTATAGTCAACATAGACCGGAAAAGAATTGAGGAAGCTACAGCTAAAAGCTGCAAGGTATTTTGAAATAGCAAAGTGTGAAGCTGGATGAACACAGCAGGCCAAGCAGCATCTCAGGAGCATAAAAGCTGATGTTTTGGGCCGAGACCCTTCATCAGAGAGGGGGCTCGGGAGAGGGTTCTGAAATAAATAGGGAGAGAGGGGGAGGCGGACTGAAGATGGATGGAGGAGAAGATAGGTGGAGAAGAGAGTATAGGCGGGGAGGTGGGAAGGGGATAAGTCAGTCCGGGGAGGACGGACAGGTCAAGGAGGCGGGATGAGGTTAGTAGGTGGGAAATGGAGGTGCCCAGGTCCATTACAGGCCCAATGCCATGAAGATCATATACCTCCACATTAACTGCATATGGGAAAGTTCAGTTCACAATGTCCACATTGTGCAGCAAGGTAATTATTATACTTGGAAGATCATAACCCATGGTTGCTTTTGGATATATGGAACTTTGATTACAAATGTTGTGTTTTTCAACAATAAAAAGCAGCCCATAGTTAACTGCAAATGTGATTTCAGTGGCTGCCTGGAGAAAAAGACATGAAATTTCACATCTGACAAGGGGTTATAATGAATTTATAGTCACCTGGGAGTATCTCAGACCAGGAAAATGATGGTTAAAAAAACACCACCTTTTGGTGAAAGAGAAATTAGGATTTTTCCCTTTCAAGAATACACCAAGACACGGGCTCCAACCTGGTCTTTGTTTATTAGTGGCCTGATTTTAAAGAGTGTGGACTCCTGTGATATGAGGGTCACATTCCTGTGAAAAGCCTGAGTGTTACCAAGCCACCAGTGCTGAAAGGAATCAGGACAAAAGAGTTTCAATTAATCTACACAAGCAAAAATCTTAAAATTGACTTTGCAACTACGTTTGATAGCATTACTGGTACTATTCATTGCAGATGGCACAATGTTGAAACTATTCATTGGTTACAAACAATTCAGAGACTGATCCATTTTTTTT
The DNA here is from genome assembly GCF_030684315.1 of Stegostoma tigrinum. NCBI lineage: Eukaryota > Metazoa > Chordata > Chondrichthyes > Orectolobiformes > Stegostomatidae > Stegostoma > Stegostoma tigrinum. Next base: position 39,973,659 of record NC_081360.1, on the reverse strand, counting down.
CCTAATTTTGACTTTTTGGACTCACCTCTCAATAATCTCTAAGTATATTTGTGTTGTGTTACTATTTCTTCTTGCCTTTAGTAGTTAAAGAACTCACTCTTTTTGTTAACTCAAGGAAATCTGCTTAAATTGGCCCCTTTTAAAACATTACATGATTTGGGTCTGGGAGAAGGATATCTGTTGGATTCTATTTTAATCTTGACCTTGTTGTATCTAACTGAGGGAGTAGGTGAATTATCAAGGGTTGGCCAGTTCACTCCTTCTCATCCAGGCACTTGGTGTTTTCATTGTGGAAAACTTGCCCAGATACTGGTTACCACAGTCCAAAACAAAACATTGTACATACATTCACAGGGATAGTAAGAATTGCCGATGCTGGAGTCAGAGATAACACAGTGTGGGACTGAAGGTGCACAGGAGGCTAGGCAGCATCAGAGGAACATTTGCACCTTTTGTAAAAAATAATCTAGAATGCTGGAATTAATCAGACCTTCACTTTTGAGAAATCTCAAACAATTACTTTTACTGAGTTATTGTAAGACCTTGTGATGCTGTTGTTCAGCCCATGACAAACATGAGCACTAACATTTGTAAAGAATTTTATCCATTCATTTTTCTTCATCATACTCTCAACAAGGAGTGTGAAAATGGTTCATCGAGTCTTCTCCTGCCTTGTATTGATGGGAACTGCTTGCCAGCCATCTGTTGCCTCAAAGACTCTCAGGAAGGCTGCCAGTATGAATGTGCTTAAAAACCAGAAACAAAATATAATTATATTTTACTCTATATCCTCCAGATTATGTGATCTGTTCATTTAAGTTTCAGTAGCTTAAGTGTAATGACAATCAGTGAAATAGAAGATATTTAAGAAAGCTAATAAAGAAATACTTGTGCAATTTAGTCGGTATAAAATAATTAACAGTAATACCATAATATTTCACACTTGGCAGCAGCTAATGATCCAATACAAAGAAAAGGAATGTGAAATATTTTAATAACATTTAATTCTCAAAATTCCAACCATTAGATTGGTCAAGTAGACTAGTTTATGCCTCCAATATTTCAGCTTCTAATCAACATTTTAAAAATATTCTGGCATTGTGTGTTTCCTGTTACAAACTTCAGGAATCCTTAATTGTAATCAGCAGACTATTCCTGCACATGAAGAATATATGTCTGTTTTATAACCATTACGTTTGGAGTTCTATTCATTCTTCAGGAGATTCATGCCACATTCTGTATTTAAGAGCCTAATGTGTAATCCCACCTTTAAGTTTTCCTATTCATAATAGAACTGGATTACTTTGACTGCTGTTTTCAGTTTAAAGATAACAACAGAACCAATAAACATTATGTAGGATTGTCTACATTTCTCACTCATGATTTGAATAACTTTCACTTATTGGAATCAAAAGATGCACATCTTACTGTTTTAAATAGATCTGCAGTGAAATGTGCCTGAACAGGAACACTGATGAAAGCTACACTGCATTGTCAAGTATTTTTTCATTTTTAAATTTTGTGCTTTTAGACATCAACTAAGTCAATTTTAATACCTCAATTGGCAGCCTGCTTGAAAATATTATGATATAACAGCATAATGGCTCTAACCTATTCTTATCACTCCCACTTATGACATTTTGTGGATGTCCTTTTAATAAATCATCCCTCACCTCTACAAAAATCTAATAAAAATTTCTCCAATAAGCCAAGGCTTTTGCCTTAGCGCAAGAAAAAACTCAATCCCCTGTCAATCTTCAACTAGGGATAGCAATGGGTTATGGAAATCTAAGCACTTTTAGGTAAGATAGAGGCTTAGAGAAGTGTTTTCAATTATTTTAGATTGATTTGCTGAATGAATTGATTAAAGGAGACATGGTGTAAAGAGCAATCAACTAGCTACTTTACTTGTAATTTGTGGAAATCCAGATTCAAGATACGTTGATGTCCATGTATTACTCTATGAATACACAGAGAGCAGCAGAATACAGGTACATCACAACCACAGAACCCCATAAGTTTTCTTTCTTTGTCAGAACATTTGAGAGGTAAATTGTGGAGATATAACACCCTCCACAAGACAGACATGTCACTCTTATTTGTTCTAACAAAATGCACCATCTGCCAGCTTCAGAGTGGCATCAGCAGAAATAAGAGAACAGATTGTCTACCTAGCTTCAGTAAGAAGATCCTGCCCATAGTGAGGGGACATGATGAGAAAATAACACCAGCTACCCTCATTACAGAAAAAAAAATCGCACTTCATAGGATGGATATTTGGTAGTAACAACTTTCTTAATTTCCTCTATCAACAGGGAGCAGTTTCTGTTTGTACTTCCTGTGAGAGAAAGCTAGGCATGATTTGTGCATCATTTTATTTTAAACAGCTGGTAATAGCTGACTTAAAATACACATTTGCTATGTGGCTCATGCATGTTTCAACAAAATGCAGCACCTTACCATTTCAAACTAAAAGCTGAATATTCACTCCCACCTTAAGAGCACAGAGTGGAGATATTTTCCAGCTCTACAAGCCAAGACATGGGAGGACATGACATTAGGTGGCGGAGTCCCCTTGGTAGTGAGGTCAGCCATCCCTGGAAATATTATGGCAGCTGCTGGGTGCAGAAGTCGGCTGGCCTTGAGTCTGGCTTTTGTGCTTAAGCACCGTATCATATCATTCATTTTAAAAAACCTAAATAAAATCTTCCTACTGTGTTGCAGCTCAAACCACTTCACACCAAAGTCTCCTCATCTATACCAATTCCTGCCAATCTATGCACCCTGTCCAGCTGATTGCCCCTCGCACATTCCATGCAAAGCCTACGGCCCCCAGCCACTCACAGGTCTCCTTTTATCTTTTATGTCAATTCATGCCAAGCCAGGTACCATTCCATCATTTTTGCCTCTCACTCACCATGCAAACTCACCCAGGGTCTATCATGGGGCATACCTCACAACTCATGCCAACATGAAGTATTATAAAATGTAAACCTATCTATTACTGACATTAACTTCAAAAAAACTGTCTTCAATAAAACAATTACTGAATTTACAATCCTTCAGCCATACAAATTGTTATTACAGCAAATATTTTATTTAAGTGTACAACCTCTCATAATAGCATGTTTTTAATATACCTGATACCTTTTTAAAGAATTGATGTGTTGGAGTTTTAGATGCTTTGTCATGTCTGGTGGATCCTCATGATAGTTCGTCAGTTGCTTATAGCAGTTTCATTGACAGCTTCAATAAATATGACAGTTTGAGAATCTATACACATTCATGCCTATATTTAACATTTTCTCCTAAAGGTGTTTCATAACAATATCTATAGGCTTGCCTCACATCTTCAAACAGGTCCCTGGCTATCCAAAGAGTTCACTAAATTCTGCTCTGACCAGGTCTAAATGCATTTTGTGCTCCAATTACCTGGGTCACCAAAGTTAGGCATGAGCAGAGACAGCTGCTGATTTCCACGTGTGCGTGTGTAAAATGTTACTCAACCCCCATTCCTGCCCTGGAGAAGATACATATGAATGCATATATTAACATATTAGAGCCAGAAGTAGGTCAGTCACCCTTCAAGTCTCTTCTGTCATTCAGTTAGATACAGAGATAGGCATTCTAAAAATTTAGAATCTTAAGGAAGAAAAGAGATAATATGAGAGAGATACACAGAAAGTAATTGCGAAGGATGGGAGGGATACACGGAAACAGGCAATATGTGAAAGACATGCAAAATGAATGATCATGAGGGTAGAAGACAATTTTGGAAAGTATGATCAGAAATAAAATGATTAAGAAATAATCAAATAGGTTTAATGCAAACTGGCATAAAAGGTAGAAAATATAAGCATAAATAATGAAAACATATTAATGTGAATGTGTACATTAAAAAATCATAAGTCAGCTTTCATGAATGTTTACAACTACCCTCTATCCCTCTCTCTAAAACACGTTGAATAACCTTTTATATAAATTAGGTGTTCAGACACAAGAATATGTCTATTATATATGCATGTAATATTAAGCAGTTTGTATTGGTCAATTGTCTTAAAAGTATAATGAACAGATATCCGTGAGCTTAATATGTAGTCTGAACTGAACAAATGTTGAAAATATGTTATTGCGCCATTTACTGCCCCATTCAGAGCTTTTTCACAACTTGCTTATGACTGCACATTATGTATAAGGCTTTGTTCACTTTGGAACAATGAAGGTTTTTCTGTACAAAATACAATATCTCTTCTCTATAACATGTTGTGTTCTACCCTCACTGGAAATTAAGAATAGGGTTGCCAGTTTAGATTATACAAGCTGGCTGGCAGAGGTTTAGTGGTTTTATAATTATACCTTCTGTTACACACAGCTACTAAGGTAACATGTTGGCAATTCAAGTTGGATACTGCCTGTCCTGGGAAATTACAGGAGATTAGTTTCCCCCCTTGAACCTGCTGTGCTGACTGTCATGTGATGCACAGTTTAGCAAAGGAGGTGCTGACTCTCAGATTTCATTTATGGTTGTGTGTTGGTTAGCAATAGGCACTGTTTCACAGTCCAAAGAATGTTGAGGGTTAGGTGGGAGTTTGGGGACTTCACAAAAGAAAAACTGTTGAGTACGTGGTGAGGGTGTTAATGAAAGAAAACAGCTAAGGAATCATAAAAATTGGCCCATAAGGTAGGCAACAAATGGTCCAAACTGTTTCTTAGTTACTGAAACAACTACTCACCAATGCTCTTAAAATGTAACTATTGGAATCACAGGTAACCTCTCAATTTGAAAAAAGAGTCTCAATTTCCTTTTTATTCTTAGTGGTCTTATTTCTGTGTTTTTATTGATGCTACATGTAATTATAATTTACCTTTGAGCATTTTTGTGACATTAAAAACACTCACATCACTTGTATGCAATGAGATAAAACTAATGTTCAGCTAAAGGAGAGACAATGACAACTTGGTCAGTCAACGAGGTTATGTTTAAGGAGGGCCTTAAAGGAGAATAGATGGGTGGAAGGATGGACAGTTTTAGGGAAGGAAATTTAGATCCTCGGGACCAGATAGCTGAAGTTCAAATTGGCAATAGTTGTCAAAGATTGCCAGGGTTGAGGAAGCCCAGATTTGGAGGGAGGCAAGTTTTTCAAAAGTTGAAGGAGGTGATAGAGAAGAAAAGAGAGTTCGTGGAGATACCCGGACAAGAAGGTAAGCAGACTCTTGAGAGTCAATGTAATTGAATAAGTACAGCAGTAACTAATATGTGGTTTGATCTCAAGGAGAAAATGGCAGGCCAGCTAGGAGAGCACTGGAATAGTCAAGACCAAATGCAGCAAAAACATGTAAGTGGATAAACTGAGGCAGGACAGTGCCAGGAAATTTTATAGTGATAGAAGCGGTATTCCTTTGTGATGGGGAAGATGCAGCGTCAGAAAGTCAGCGCAAAATCAAATAGAGCACTGAGGCAGCTACAAAAAAATCTGGCTCAGTCTGAGGTAGTGTTCTCGAGGAGAATGGAGTCAGTGATGTTTTGAGTTTGAGGTGAATCCCTAGCTTGGCTGTGCCAGTACAGTCACACACTTACACCAATTGTTAATGTTGAAAATGTGCCACATGTATACCTGTCAACAAAAAGCAGGATAAATCCAACTGTGCTAATGGCTGTCCCTTCAAACCACTTTCAAACATTAGCGCAGTGATGGATGAGGTCATGTAGTGCAATCAATTGGCAGCTTCTCCACAAAATCCTACTCATTGATACTCAGTCTAGGTCCCACCAATGTCACTCATCTCCTGACATTATCATACCCACAGCCCAAATATGGGCCAAAAAACTGAATTCCAGAGGTGAGGTGAGAGAACCTGCCTTTTACATCAATGCAGCATTTGACTGAGCATGGCATCAAGGAGCTCAAGCTAATCTGCAGTTAATGGGAATCAAGAGTAAAATTCTTCACTGTCTAGTATTTCACCTCAGCAAAAAAGGTCGTTATGGCTGTTGGAGGTCAATCATCTCAGAGCAAGGACATCACCGCAGAAGTTCCTCAGGACAGTGCCCTAGAATCAACCACCGTCAACCGCTTCACCGATGACCTTCCCTGCATCACAAGATCGGAAACGGGGAAATTTGCCTCATATTGCATACTATCCACCACCACCCAACTTCTCAGGTACCAAAACAGTCCAAGCAGCAAGATCTGGCCAATATCAAGGATTGAGCTGGTCAGTGTCAAGTAACATTTGTATCACATAATAACCAGGCAATGATCATCTTCAACCGGAGAGAACGTAACCATCACTTCTTGACATTCAGTGGCAATACCATTATTGAATCTACCACTAACAATATCACTTACAAGATGCAATGTGGCAGTTACTTTGACAGCACCTTCCAAACTACCACCCTCTATCATCTAGAAGGACAAAGGGTGCAGATCACTGTCATTGATTTAAGATTCTGGAATTCCCTCCCTAACAGAATTAACGTGCACCTATCTAATATGAACTGCAAGCATTCTGCAAGGTGACTGTCTGGCACCTTCTCAAGGGCAATTAGGATGAATAATAAATGTTTGTACAGACAGCAATAGCCTGACACTGTAAACAAGTAAAAACAAATCTTACTAAAATTGCCACGAGGGTTACTGGGAGCAGTGCAAAATTTGGATTAAAAATTGCACTAATTCTCAAAGGGTTCATAATAGTCTCAAATATGTAACCGTAAATCTGCTTCAGCAAGCAGTGCATAACTGTGTTTATATTATTAAATAAAAGAAATTGCTTATTTGAATAAAAGAAACCAAATAATGACACTGCTTTAAGGGTAAGCAAATGTATTGTGTACTGCTTCAACAGTGGTGTTCTGAATGGATTTTTTAAACCAAATCTAATTATTAATGAAATGTATCTGTGCTCAACTTAATTTCTCTGAAATTGTTTACACTGAAATATGTCACAGTTAAAATCTCTTTGAATCTGTAACTGTGAATGTAAATACCTTATAAAATGTGGATACATTTTAGCCTACCTTCAAAATTAGTGTAAATTATTTACTTTAATAAAACTTTTCTTCAATAGTACAGAAATGCTGCCATCAATCATTTGCTAGGCAGGTCATTACGCGAGAAGAATGTATTTTTTTTATGTTTCGCTAAACCTGACATCAGAAAAAGCAAAGGCAAATGTATTATCAGTTGTTTTCTAAGGGGATGGATTCATCTTATTGAAGATATGTAGTATTGAGTGAACCTTCACCAAATTAAATCATTTTCTGCAATGGTAAGAGATTCAAGACATGTGTAGGCAATTTCTAAAACTGGGAGCATTGTCACACCTGTCAGCTAATCTCTTAGGCCCTATTCAGGGCAGATTCATCTGATCTCAATTTTCTCTCCAAAGGAGGTTGGAAACAGCCCAGAATGAACAATTATAATGGGATTACTGCGTAAGAATGTCCTTAAGTCAGCATCTTGATTTAAACTTTTAGTATTAAACATTGTAAAAATAAATAATTGTTGAACAATAAACTGTATATTTGATAGCATCAGAAAGCAGTCCATATTCGTACATATTTAGCTGTTTCCATATCCTATTTTGTTGTAGATTTTTCTGCTCTTGCATCTTAACTGAAGCTCTGAAGTGAATCCCGACTCCCTGGCGATGTCAACTATATAAACTTTGTATTCACACAATCATGACCAAACTAGTAATTCTTCTTTTTACAAATCCACAAGAGACATACCCAGGCATGATTAGCAACTGAACCTCAATCCAGGTTTAAAACATTAAATTCGGTAACTATGTGAGCATAATATGTGAAATATTAAATAAGTAACACAATACATTCTATATATATATTTATTTATTTATAATGGAAATCCCACTTTTCCAGGCCAATGTTGTAAAAGAAGACAAAACAAAACACTATCGTGTATTTCAACAAGTAATTGGACAATTGGTTGCAATGGACATGATGAGATGTAATTCATTTTTAAAAATTCTTCAACCATTGGCTTGTCAACTATATTATGTTGCAGTATTGATTTAGGCATTTTCCATCAACCTCATTGCCTGAAGCAGATATCCCAGTGAGGGCGTGAATATTGCCATGAGCTATTTGGAATCAGTGGCCTCTAGTATGGCTGGGTGTAAAGTTTGCCCCACCATCAGCTAAAATTGAAAAATAGTCGTCTGTCATGTTTTATAGGATTCCAAGTCTATTCCTCTAATAGTCTCCTTGTTACCTGCCCATTTTGACTGATCCAGAAGGCCCATGTTATGTAAATCCTACCCATAATTGGCTCTGTTCATCTATCAGCATTTTCATTGACCTCTGGTAACATGTTGTCAACAATTATGTCGGTTTAACATTTCTTTTGCCTATACTTCAGTAAACACCTCCAGCCTGACACCCTAAATCACACCAATAGCCTGAGCATGGTTATTGTGCAAGCCTCATCTCCTATTTAGACCCAGCAAGAGAGCTGTACTCTGGAATTCATGCTACACTACATGACCTTGCTAAATATCTCTTCTTTCTTCAAAAGATGGCCTATTCGATCATATCTTAGATCACCATACTTAACTCTTCTCTTAACTCCTGAGCAGGGCCCAACATTCTCGTTTAAGTGCCCACGAAGTCTTGCTTCCTTAAAGATATTAATGCAGAGTGGACATTCGTAAAGAATTTGTAAAGAGATCTCAGTATCTGTGAGGATAATAGAATTATGGTAAGCGCTTTTAACTTACCAAATGTAGATCAGGATTGCCATAGTGCTAAGTGTGTACAGGAAAATTTTCTGATTCAGTGCATGGATGTACTTACTAGAGAAGGTGCAAAAATTGACGCACTCTTGGGAAATAGCACAGGCCAGGTAACTGAGGTGTCAGTGGGGGAGCACTTTGGGGCCAGTGATCATCATTCTATCAGATTCAAAATAGACAACAAAAAGGATAGACCAGATCTAAAAGCTATATTTCAAAATTGGAGAGATTAGAGGGAAATCAGGAGGGCAGAATGGGGCCATGCTTTAGCAAATACGGTAAAGGAAAATCATTGAGGATAAAAGGATAACTAGGGAGAGAACAGGGCCCCTTAAAGATCAGCAAGGCTACATACGTGTGGAACTACAGGAAATGGGGGAGATATAAAACGAGTATTTTGCATCAGTGTGTAGTGTGGAGAAGGGTTAGGAAGTGAGAGAAATTGGGGAAATAGATAGCGACATCTTGAGAAATATCCATATTACAGAGGAGGAGGTACTGGACGTCTTAAAATACATAAAGATGGGTAAATCCCTGGTACCTGATCAGGTGTAACTTAGAGCTTTGTGGGAAGCTTGGGAAGTGATTGTTGGGTCCTTTGCTGAGGCATTTGTATCATTGATAGCCACAGTGAGGTGCCAGAAGACTGGAGCGTGGCTAATGTGGTGCCACTATTTATGAAAGGTCGTAAGGAAAAGCCAGGGAACTCTCGATCAGTGAGTCTGGCATCAATGGTGGGCAAATTGTTGGAGGGGATCTTGAGGGATAGGATTTACAAATATTTGAAAAGGCAGGGACTGATTAGGGTTAGTCAACATGGCTTCTTGTGTGGGAAATTGTGTCTCACTAAATTGATTGAATTTTTTGAAGCAGTAACGAAGAGGACTGATGAGGGCAGAGCAGTAGACGTAATACACCTGGACTTCAGTAAAGTGTCCAACAAGATTCTGCATGATATACAGGTTAGCAAGGTTAGATCACATGGAATACAGGGATAACTAGTCACTTGGATGCAGAACTGACTTGAAGGTAGGAGACAGAGGGTATTAGTGGAGGGTTGCTTTTCAGACCTGAGGCCTGTGACCAGCAGTGTGTCATGAGGATCGGTGCTGAGTCCACTGTTTTTTTGTCATTTATATAAGTGATGTGGATTTGAACATAGAAGGTATGGTTAGTAAGTTTGCAGATGACATCAAAATTAGAGGTGCAGTGGACAGCCAAAAAGGTTTCCTTAGAGTGCAATGGGATCTTGATCAGATGGGCCAGTGGGCCAAAGAATGGCAGATGGAGTTTGATTTAGATAAATGCAAGGTGTTGCATTTTAGAAAAGCAATTCAGGGTAGGACTTATGCATTTTATGGCAAGGCCCTGGGGAGTGTTGCTGAACAAGGAGGCTTTGAAGTACAGGTTCATAGTTCCTTGAAAAGTGGAGTTGCAGGTAGATAGGATAGTGAAGAGGGCATTTGATATGGTTGCCTTTATTGGTCAGTGCATTGACAGTATAGCAGTTGAAAAGTCATATTGTGGCTGTACAGAACATTGGTTAGGCCACTTTTGGAATATTGCATGCAATAGGAAGGATGTGAAACTTGAAAGGGTTCAGAAAAGATTTACAAGGATACCGCCAGGGTTGGAGAGTTTGAGCTACAGGGTGAGGCTGAATAGGCTGAGGCTATGTTCCCGAGAGCATTGGAGGCTGACAGGTGATCTTATAGATATTTATAACATCATGAGGACATAGATAGGGTGAGTAGCCAATATCTTTTCCCCAGGGTAGTTGGGCCCTGAACTAGAGGGCACAGGTTTAAAGCAAGAAGGGAAAGATTTAAAAGGGACCTAATGGGCAACTTTTTCATGCAGAACGTGGTGCCTGTATGGAATGAGCTGCCAGAGGAAATGGTGAAGACTGGTACAATTACAACGTTTAAAAGGTATCTCGATGGGTATATGAATAGGAAGGGTTTAGAGGGATATGGGCCAAATTCTGGCAAACGGGGCTAGATAATTTATGGTATCTGGTTGGCATGGATGAGTCGGATAAAAGAGTCTGTTCCCATGCTGAGACAATGGGAACTGCAGATGCTGGAGAATTCGAGATAACAAAGTGTGGAGCTGGATGAACACAGCAGGCCAAGCAGCATCTTAGGAGCACTAAGACTGACGTTTCGGGCCTAGACCCTTCATCAGAAAAGGGGGAGGGGGAGAGGGTTCTGAAATAAATAGGGAGAGAGGGGGAGGCGGATCAAAGATGGGCAGAGGAGAAGATAGGTGGAGAGGAGACAGACAAATTAAAGGGATGGGGATGGAGCCAGTAGAGGTGAGTGTAGGTGGGGAGGTAGGGAGGGGATAGGTCAGTCCAGGGAGGACAGACAGGTGAAGGGGGCGGGATGAGGTTAGTAGGTAGAAAATGGAGGTGCGGCTTTAGGTGGGAAGAGGGGATAGGTGAGGGGAAGAACAGGTTAGGGAGGCGGGGATGAGCTGAGCTGGTTTTGGGATGCAGTGGTGGGAGGGGAGATTTTGAAGATGTTATATAGCTGTACGACTCTACACATGTTAGCCTGAAGAAGTGCCCAATGCTGTTTATGACCGATTCTATACATTTTATAATAGGTCCCACTCATGACCAACCAAAGATGAAATCGTCACTCACTTTGTCATCACTAGACCAAGCATCAATGACTCTGCCCCTTCTGCCAATCCACCTGAGTCCAGAATAGCTAATAACGTTTATATTAGCAAAAAAGAAGACTAAACACCAGTTAGCTAACATTCATAGATATACACAACTGACTTTGGTGACTAGATTCATGGTAGCACTGGCTGCATAAGTAATTAATAACTTTTCTTTTCTTTCCAAGTCAACCTGGTCGATTATTCATTTATGAACTAAAAGTGAACTGAATGTTCCATACTGGTTATTCAACCAAAAGGCAAAACTACTTTCTTCTACACTTCAAAGGCCAATAAACTATAAATGATTCACACGAAAGTTCGCTTTTTCTTGAGCTTCATCCTGATCATTGTGAAAGCACAGGTTATTTAAAATGAAATGAAGTGCTTAACGGCATGAATAGCAGTTCCTGAATCCATCAACTTTGATACAAAAGACCTGGAAAGGCATCAAAGTAATTATACCAGAAAAATGCAAAGGCTTTTCTGCTGAATTCTCATAAGTAATGTTTTGTATTCCTATATTTGAGTAATGTTCGAAGAACATATCTCTGTCTAGGTTTATTAACAATAGGTTGTGAGATTTTAGCAGTGTATCAACCTTCCAGTCACATGACTAGATGTGGAGTGACATTTTGACCAAAAATTGGAAGGTAGAGATAACTTACTTATATTCCTTCAGCAACAAAGAAATGTTATATTGATGTTGCTTTATGTTACGCTATCACAGGTAATGATATAGAAAATATATGGCTCTTGTGAGCCATCACATTTTTTTTCTCTGGTAATATGAGGACAATTTAAGTGGAATCAAATGAATCCATGCAAAAAAAGGGCAATTTTAATCTGAGTTATACCCAAAACATATAATTTTCTTTGGTGCAACATTTTACCTTTCACATTACAGGTCTGTGTTGAGTTCAACCTGACCACAGAGCCTCAGGCAAGGGGAAGAGTTCGAAAAGGAGTATCCTCCATGGTAACCTCAAGTAGGGGACGATTGAACCCATGCCACTGGTGTTATTCAGTATTTTAAACCAGCAGTCCAACCAAATGTAAGATAACAAAGTGTGGAGCTAGATGAACACAGCAGCCCAACCAGCATCTCAGGAGCACAAAAGCTGACATTTCGGGCCTAGACCTGAGATGCTGCTTGGCCTGCTGTGTTCATCCAGCTCCATACTTTGTTACCTTGGATTCTCCAGCATCTGCAGTTCCCATTGTCACTGATACAAGTCCAACCAAATGTGGCCTCTTAAGCTCTACCAGCTACTATGGTGAGATTTGAAGCTATCCACCGAAAGCCTATGGTTTGCTTGTCCAGGAATAGTACTACCATGCATCCAAATGTTACTCAAAATAGTTTCAACTGAAATCCAGCTCAGATTCATTGTGATGCATCTCTGGAGTAGGTGGCTCTTGAACCTGATAGTGACACATTACCAATGTCTTACAAGATCCCTTCAGAAAGCATAGTTGTGATTATTTTTAACTAGCACAGACCCAATGGGCTAAAGAGCTTTTTACTGTGCTGTGGATCTCAATTACTCTATGCTGCAACGTACTTCTACAGCAGGTAACCCTTGAACTTTGGTCTCCTGGCTCAGAGGCAGGAACACTAGCCTCGCAAGAGTCCCGTGGGAAAGGTAAATGGCTTACAAAGGAATGCGTATTTATAGATACTTTACTCATCAACCTGCTCAGATATGTTACCACTTGTCTCTGGAGAAGGTGGAACTTGAACCCAGGTCTCCAGATTCAGATTTAGGGACATCACCCCCAGTGCCACCAGAGCCTGATGGGAAAGGGTATGCTGATCATATGAATTTATCAGTCACTTACTCCTTGAGAGCCTGTGCTCCCGTTCCAGCGTGGGGGATCCTGTGGAACAGTGGTAGTGGCCCTACCTCTGAGCTAAGAGGTCCAGGTTCAAGTGCCACCTGCTCCAGAGGTGCGTTACAGCATTGTTGATCAGAAAATATCTACATTGCTATTCAATAAGATCACAGCTGATCTGATATTAGGCAAAACTCGGCTTTCCTGCTACTCAGGTACCCTTGTTAGGCAAGAATCAATCTACTGCCATCTTAAAGATATCCAATTACCTTTCCTCCAATGTTCTCTAGAGCATAAAGTTCCAACAACTTAAATCTCAACTCTGTTAGTCCTTCCCACAAGGAGAAACATCCTTTCAGAATCCACCTTGCCAAGTACCCTGCAGATCTTATATATTTCAGTTACATCATCTCTCATTCTTTTAAACGCTAATGGTACAGGCCAAAACGTTCATCATAAAATAACTTCTCGAATCCCAGGATTGATGAATTAATTAATCCCACCACATTTATTTGAATCACAGAGGCAGAGGCAACTTTAGACTTTTCTGAAGAAGGGTCTAGACCTGAAACGTCAGCTTTCCTGCTCCTCTGATGCTGCTTGCCCTGCTGTGTTCATCCAGCTCTACACCTTGTTATCTTTAGAACATAGAACATAGAACATAGAACATAGAACAGTACAGCACAGAACAGGCCCTTCAGCCCACAATGTTGTGCCGACCATTGATCCTCATGTATGCACCCTCAAATTTCTGTGACCATATACATGTCCAGCAGTCTCTTAAATGACCCCAATGACCTTGCTTCCACAACTGCTGCTGGCAACGCATTCCATGCTCTCACAACTCTCTGCGTAAAGAACCTGCCTCTGACATCCCCTCTGTACTTTCCACCAACCAGCTTAAAACTATGACCCCTCGTTTTAGCCATTTCTGCCCTGGGAAATAGTCTCTGGCTATCAACTCTAACTATGCCTCTCATTATCTTGTATACCTCAATTAGGTCCCCTCTCCTCCTCCTTTTCTCCAATGAAAAGAGACCGAGCTCAGTCAACCTTTCTTCATAAGATAAGCCCTCCAGTCCAGGCAGCATCCTGGTAAACCTCCTCTGAACCCTCTCCAAAGCATCCACATCTTTCCTATAATAGGGCGCCCAGAACTGGACGCAGTTTTCAGTGGAGGCAAGACGGACCCGGAAGACTGCAGCTAAGGTAAAGCAGTTTATTTTTAAAATTACTTACCGGTAGCGGGCAGCGGTGTTTTTCCTCTTTCAGAGAAGGAGCGGGAGCAGCAGAGGAAGTGACGAGGACCAGAAGGGCAGCCGGGAAGGAAAGCAGTGAGTATAAATACTCACTCTTCGACGCCAACGGCCATTTTGAGTGCGAGTAGCAGCGGAGGCAAGACGGACCCGGAAGACTGCAGCTAAGGTAAAGCAGTTTATTTTTAAAATTACTTACCGGTAGCGGGCAGCGGTGTTTTTCCTCTTTCAGAGAAGGAGCGGGTGCAGCAGAGGAAGTGACGAGGACCAGAAGGGCAGCCGGGAAGGAAAGCAGTGAGTATAAATACTCACCCTTCGACGCCAACGGCCATTTTGAGTGCGAGCAGCAGCGGAGGCAAGACGGACCCGGAAGACTGCAGCTAAGGTAAAGCAGTCATTGTACCAAAGATGTGGCTGCGGCTACTGTTTTCCCCTAAGAGGCTATCTCCCTCAATGGTATGCTTGTTTCAGAGGGGGATAGCCACAAAAAATTCCAGCACTACCTATCCTGGTCATCAGCCATTTATCTGACCGAATCTGCAGTATGACCACCTTCCAGAAGCTACTATCTATCACACTCTCTGCCTCCTGTATGCTTCTCAGTACATCCAACTGTTGCTCAAACTGATGCATACAGTCTGAGAAGAATCGCAGTCAGACACCCTTCCTGCAGACAAGGTTTCCAGGGACACACAACTTGACTCCATCCTGATTTCTCACATCTGACAAGATTAGCATAACAATTCACTGACTGCCATCTCTGGCACTTTAACAACTAGCATGCTTAGGGGTAAAAAGGAGGTCATACCTTGTTGCTACTGCTCTCTTTCCTCAAAAAGGTCCAGTATTCACTTAAGCCCACACTTAGGCCCACTAGCAGCACTTGGACCACAAAGCAGCCCCTCTCAAAAATGGCTGCTCTCCCAGAGCCTGGAATGAACTTGTTGTAGCCAACTGGTAAATTTTAAATGATGATTCATTTGAACAATTCATAAAAGTTAGATTGTCACTATGAAAATTCCAAGGATGAAGGAAAGAGTTAGATAGAGTTCTTAGCGTTAATGGGATCAATAGGAGTTTTATTCTTTTTTAAAATTCATTCACAGAACATGGGCATTGCTGGCTAGACCAGCATTTATTGCCCATCCCTGCTGTCAAGACAGCAGTTAAAAGTCAACAACAGTGCAGGAGGTCTGGAGTCAACTGTAGACCATAGTAGGAAAGGATATTCATGAGATATCAAGAAATGGTTGGGAGTTTTGGAAATTGCAAAGGCTATGGGCCCAGACAACATGCTGACAATACTACAGTAGACTTGTGCTCCAGAACTTGCTGCTCCCTTCAACAAGCTGTTCCAGTACAGTTACAACACTGACATCTACTTGAGAATGTGGAAAATTATCCAGGTATGTCCTGTAAAAAGCAGGACAAATTCAACCTGGAAAATTATTGCCCCATCAGTCAACTCTCAATCATTAAAGTATTGGAAGGTGTCATTAACAGTGCGGTCAAGCAACATCTGCTCATTGATGCCCAGTTTTGGTACCACCAGGATCACTCAGCTCCTGACCCCATTAAACATTGGTTCAAACATGTACAACAAAAACTGGATTCCAGAGGTCAGATGAGGATGATAGCCATTGACATCAAGGAACCCTAGCAAAACTGGAATGAATGGATACCAGGGGTCAAATCCTCCAACAGCTGTAGTCATACCTGGCACCCATGGTTGTTGGAGGACAGTTATCTCAGTTCCAGGACATCACTATAGGAGTTCCTCACGGTAGTGACCTCGGCCCTACCATGTTTATCTGCTTCATTGTAAGGTCAGAAGTGGGGATCTTCATCAGAATTGGCATCATCAGTTTTTGCTAGGGAATTACTAATTATATCTATGCCCATTTTATTGCAATGCATGGTTGTTACAACACTGAAGGTGGCAAAAACATGCCTTGGATGGTGTTTGGCTTGGAGAAGAACTTGCAGGCAATGGTGTTACTATGTAACTGCTGCTCTTGTTTTTTTTTGGCTCAAGTTGAGGGTGGCACGGTGGCTTAGTGGTCAGCACTGCTGCTTTACAACAACGGGGACCCAGGTTTGATTCCAGCCAAAGTCTTTGTGGAGTTTGCATATTTCTCCCCCCCCCCACCCCGCCTTCTCTGCATGGGTTTTCTCCCACAGTCCAAAGATGTGCAGGGTAGGTGGACTGACCATGCTATACAGCCCAGATTGTCCGTTGTCTATTAAATTGAGCCACTGCCACACCTCTGACCCAGAAATGATTCCCTGCCCCGAAATGTTTCCAAAGACATTGTATTCAGTTTGCTAAGACTAAATCAAAAATTAGGAACTAGAATGTTTTAGTAAATATAAAATTGGGCTTGGCAAGTGAAATAATGTGGGGACAGAGAATGATAGGTTTAAGAGAGGGAAAGATTAAAGACAAAGAAAATTTTAATAAAATTTTAACTTCCTTATAAATGTTACCAGCAACAAAGACATTCTAGAGAAATGACTTTCCACTTGAAAAAATAAGACTTTCAGGGAGTTATTTGGAAGTAATTAAGACTTGCAACACTGCTCCTCTCCTCCTGAAATCTTCATGAATGACTTTATTCTGTCTACACTCAATCAATTCAATGTGCTCCTGGATGGTTTCCCATCTTTTGCTCCCTATAAATTTGGGCTTATCAAAAATAATAGCCTGTTTCTTAATATCCCCTATGTTCACTGATGTGCCTTGAGGATTAGTGTCATGTTTTGTAATTCTGATCCTTATTTTCACTCCCCTTCACAGCCATACTTTGAGATATGTGTGCTTTCTAATCCTGGCTGCTGCAAATTCACAGTTTTACTTGGCCCACAAATGGTAAGAATGCTTTCAGCTGACTGGATGCGAAGGTCTGGAATTCTCTCCCTAAATTTATCTATCTTTAGACATCTTTCCTCCTTTAAGATGCTCCTTAAAATGATCTTTTTTTGAGAATATTTTGGTCATTTGCCCAAGTAATCCCTTAAATTACTTAATGTCAAAATTTGTTTAATATTGCTCCTGAGTAATTAATCCAGATTCTTATCATCCTAACAGCATTACTGGATGTAAATTATTTGTTTCACTTGAATGCATCAGCCCTCATTTCTCTGGCATCTAATATGGAAATGTTGGAGCTCCAAATCTTGCATTTTAAAGCCAAATCTTTCAGCAAAGTGATTGTGCAGCAAAGCTTGTCGAACATCATGGAAAATCAGACAGCAAATTATTGAGTTCTGCATTCAAATATTCAAGCACAGATGCAAGAAAATGCTAATACTGTGGATGCTGAACAAAAGCTGATATAAAAACAGAAAGAGCTGGAGAAATTCAACAGGTCTGGCTGTAAGATAACAAAGTGTGAAGCTGGATGAACACAGCAGGCCAAGCAGCATCTCAGGAGCACAAAAGCTGATGATTCGGGCCTAGACCCTTCATCTGGCTGTATCAGTGGAGAGAGAAACAGAGGTAACATTTAGAGCCTGATATGACTGAGAAAACAAATATTGGAACTAAAACATTAACTCTTTCTCTTTCTCTCCACAGATGCTGCCAGACCTGCTGCATTTCTCCAGCTCGTCCTATCTTTGATGCCCCAAGATGTTGTTTGAATCATTCATTCATAACAGTATGCATTGTAACCTCAACATTACTTCCTTCTCAACATCCATGCCAAAGAGTTTTTGCCTATGATGAGTCTCACAGACCACTAACATTAATTCTAGCCTTCTAACTAAATTACATTTTAAAAAAAACTTCTAATGTCACAAACGATATCTCAAAAATGGAGAACACCAATGCAGATATCAAACATCCAAATGATTCCTGAATTTTGGGACTACTGCGTGTCCTCTTTAATTGCACAGTTAGAAAATTTCATCCTGCTTTGAATGATTGACATACACATATTCACAAATATGCTGGTGATTATTTTGCTAGTTGAGATATTTGTCGCAGATAGACTGCAGCGTAAATTGATCACCAATATGTAAATTAGAAAGGCAGGTTTGAAATATTTTTCTTCTTTCAAAAACTTCTACAATTTGTACAGACAAAATGCCATCATACACTTCACCACTTAGACATAAATGAATGTAATCTAGTTGGCAGCACTGCATTTTTGACCCAAATGGGCTCCACATGGAATAGTCTGTCTCAATCAGAGTCCAGTCCACAATTCCTTCTCATCATATATCAAGTCACTTTCAAACAAATCAAGCAAATCTGGCAAAGCCACAGTAATGCTAAATGCGTGCTAATTGCTCAGAAGACACAATTGCTGAATGTAAACCACTCATAAATCATCCAAGCATCTAAGCTGCTATGACCACTGCGATTTCCTTACAATCTAATCTTTTTCTTGGCCTGGACACCTGTAAGCTTCTCCTCCTGCCATATGCCTACATCAATTCATGGGACTAACTCAAATACAACATCCAGTTATCTAGTCTTCAACTAATTTTAACAGAAGTTAGATGGACATCAGGAGATTTTCTTTTCCTCAGAAAATTATTAATTTACAGAATTCACTTCCCCAGAGAACAGTGGATGCAGGGTCACTGAATAATTGTAAGACTGACGATGTGTGCTCTGATATTATGCCCAGACTTACAGCACGAACTTGAGAACTTACAGAGAACACATATCAAAAGATTTATTCCTGAAGTGACTAAATGCATGAAACTTATAGTGGCCTGAAGAATATGGGATATCATGAGAGTTGTGGCAGAATCACAAAAGAAGTCCATAGAGGTCTAACTCGATGTCAGGAACACTGTGCTGAATCTTTTAAGTGGGTACTCAGCAGTAAGGCAGGATTCTTGCAATTGAGCAATGAGTTTCCTATTAAGGAGGATTATTATTTGTAAAAGGCCTTATTAACTGCACATCTCATCTCATTACTTTGCAATTTCCCATTCTACCAGAGGAACCAGACAACGAGAATTTTTGGCAAGGTAGGCAGAGCGGGTACCTGGCAACTTCAACCCACCAGTGACTGTGAAGACCCTCCAAGGACAGGCCGCGTTGGTTGAGATCTGTCCAGGAGGAAGGTCTAGGGGGAGCAGCTTCATGTACAGCGGAACAAGGCATCAATCTAATACCTACAGCATGTGCCAGCTGCCTGTGTGGCAAAGACAGTGCACATGTAATCAACCAAGTGGCTTTGTCAGGAAGTGGGGTGAAAATTGTATCAGAGATAACAGGAACTGCAGATGCTGGAGAATACAAGATAACAAGGCCAGGAAGTGGGTCTGGGTTAGTACTCACTCAAGGTGAGGGCCTGGGGTATTGAGGGGCGGTGTGGAGGGTCTTCTGTTGGTCAGGGAATTTCAGTATTGTCACTCATACACCCAGTCTGTATACAGTCCAGGGCTTAGGCCATAGTCAGTCATTCGTTTGGACAGTTACGGACAAGAAACGGGTCTGACTACAGTCAAGGAAGTGGCCAACAGTCTGTTCAGTACGTTTATCATAATAAGTCAGGAATCACATATTGTTAGTCAGGGAGCTACAAAGACAGCTATAAGGGGCCTGGTCCTTAATGTCTAGGGTCATCCATTAAAGTCAGTCATTGGTCTGGGTTGAATAACATCCTGGGGTCCTTGCATTGATTGTCGAGGTGATTATTGTTAGGAAGTGGCTGCAGGGCTGAATGGGACTCACTGGCAAAACGGGGTGGGGCAAACAAGGCTGAGGAATGGGAACTGAGTCACATGTCAAGGTGGGGACAAGGATTAATGGGAGAATCTCAAGGAATGATGGGGGAGTAGGTAGACATACATTGGAGACATGTAGGGCTATGGGAGTGAGCTATTGGTAGTAACTACCACTGTGGACTCCAATTGGGAATGCAATGGGCCAGGACACAACTCTATTAAGGTTTAATGTCAGAGCTAAAAAGTAGAGAACATAGAACATAGAACATAGAACATTACAGCACAGCACAGGCCCTTCGGCCCTCGATGTTGTGCCAACCTGTCATACCGATCTAAAGCCCATCTAACCTACACTATTCCATGTACGTCCATATGCTTGTCCAATGATAGTTGGGGGCAAAGATCAATGTGCGGGAATGGGTGGAAATGTGTACCCAGAGCAGTGTGAAGTAAAAGGGGGCTATGGGTTACTTAGTGACCACACAGAGCCTGATGCTGACTCTATCCACCATGAGCTGTCTTCCTTACCATTGCTTATTATTCTCTGGAAAAGACTAGGACAACTCCAGGGTGGAGACAGCATCTGTTTACTGAATGAAAGTACAGAATTCCCCTTGACAGGATGCTAAGACATTCCAGCTACAGTTTGTAAGCAATCATTTCATCGTTCCAACTGTGAGACGTGCTTATAATTCAAATGCTGGTCACAGTGATTTATCCCATACATAGTTGCTTGCAAATTGAACACTATCATCTCTGTGACGTAGAGGTTAGCAGTGATAACTTAAATAACTTATAATTGCCACTGGGGATGGAGTAATGGGTGGAGTTAATGAGACATGATTGGTAAAACACAGTGAGAGTTCACAGCTAACCACCCTCCAAAAACCCTGACACACCCTATATTTTGCCAGAAATGTAAGATTCTGTCTTACAATTCTAATACAGTGCCAGGGACCTGGGTTCGATTCCACCCTTGGATGCCTGCCTGTGTGGAGTTTGCACATTCTCCCCTTGTCTGCGTGGGTTTCCTCCGGGTGTTCAGGTTTCCTTCCACAGTCCAAAGATGTGCAGGCTAGGTGGATTGGCCATGCTAAATTGCCCGCAGTGTTCAGTGATGTGTAGATTAGGTGGGTTATAGCAGGATGGGTCTGGGTGGAATGCTATGAAGTTCAGTGTGGACTTATTGGGCCAAAGGCCCTGTTTCCACACTGTAGGGATTCTATGATCAATGATCTATGAATATGGTCTGAGGTCAATCACTTAGCAAGTTTGTCGAATAACTGACTGTCTTGAAGGATTACTGTGCACAGCAGCAGCTCTTCAATGTGGGGCTAATATCTTATACAAGGTTATCACATGGCTGATGTCACACTTATATCAACACACAGTTCTCTTAAAAGTACATGTTTGCCAAATCATGAGTACATGCAATATTACAACTCTCATTTTGAATCCTGACTGGTAAGTGAAGACTGGTAAGGTTACAAAAGGTTACAAGAAGATAGAGGACACAATCAAATAAGTTATAAACAACTGAAGGACCTGAAATGTTAACTCTGATCTTTTTCTTCATAGATGCTGCCAGACCTGTTGAGATATTCCACCAACTTCTACTTTTGTTCCTGATTGACAGCATTTGCAATTCTTTTGGTTAGTTACAAACAGGATCGAGGAGCCAAATGGTCGACTGCTGTTCCTATTCATGTGTTCATATGTTGCAATTTTCTAGATTCATGAAAGGTTGACCAGAAATCAGTCCTACTTTCCAACCACCCCTTTCCCTGCAAATATCCAACCCCAACCAAGTTTTGAAAGTTCTGAAAAAACATAACTGTAGTTTTAGACCGTTTTAGAATTTTTTTCTGATCTCTGAGTCTGTTTTTCTCACTCCACAAATGCTGCCAAATCTGCTGAAATTCTTTTTATTTGTTTTTAGTTCAGATTTCCAGCATCAGCAGTATTTGTTCTGGGCTGCCAGAGGATGCTTATACTGTGAATAGAGTTCTTTCTTTCTGTTAGACAGTTTCAGTAAATCATTTTTCATACTGACATGAAATCTGAAATGGAATATTAAGCAACTTTCACCCCAGCACAGGAAGAGTTCTATTATATTTATGTTTACCACTACAAGTCTGATATACACATCTCTTCAGATCAGTTGAATGTTACCATATCAAAGGCATTGCAACTGCATGCTTTCTTTTAGCCTGAATAAACTGTTCCAAATATACCTGCATAAAACAGCATGAGAAATGAAACCTTTGTATCAAAACAATAGCTTGACAGTCGTTTTCTGAAACTTTGCACTTTGACAGAAAAGAAGGCAGACACATAAAAGGATAAGTAGCTCAACCTTTTATAGAATACACTTCTTAAAAAAAAAATTGGCACTGTCCTTATTTAAGCAAATTTTTGTTCATCATTTCTTTCATTGATCCTCTTTTAAATGTTAATGCGATACTTTGGTTTTCTTTAAGGCTGAGTTGAGAAAAAGGATCAAACATGATCACATCGCATGGCAAAGCTGATTCAGGGGTGGGTACATATGAGATAACAAGTGTGGAGCTGGATGAACACAGCAGGCCAAGCAGCATCTTAGGAGCAACAAAAGCTGGCATTTTGGGCCTGGACCCACAAACCGATTACACATCTTGATCTTTTGAGCTAAGATCATTTTTAACTTCTGGCACTGATGAAGTAACAAATGAGCTGAGCTACTCTGCATCATTTTGTAGTTTATCTTTTAAAAATATCAACTATTATTCTAAATTCAAGACCCAGTTTTAGTCGCCTTTCAACCATGCCTTTGGAATGGTTGTCAGGTTATGTATGTTAACCTGTGCTAAAAATTCGTATATTTTTAATTTGCAAATATTATATTCTGCTTATACAAAATCTGCTATTCAAGTATACATTCCTACACAAAACCTTAACTATCTCATTTTACCACTTATTTGTAATCTCTGTCATTATTTTCAGTTGCATTATTCAGTTTATTCTCACTGTCCCTTCCTGCTTTTATTCAAATTGTACACTTCTCTATTACCTCATTGTTTTCTTTGATTTACCACACCTCCTCTCACGTTGCTCCTTTCATCCACAAAGCCTCTTTACCACATAATGCTGATGAGAACATTGTTCCCAGCATCGTTCAGGTGAAGAATGTCCCAATGGTAAAGCTCCCACTGTCCACAGCATTGGTATCAGTACTCCATAAATTCCAGCTCCACCTCCTCCCTTCTATTCTACCTCTGACCCTTGTTTCCAGCCACCAGCTGGATTCATCCCTCCCACCAGCTAACCAGGCCATACCTACCACCAGTTTCCACCTATCACCACCATTCCACCTCCACCCCCCCAAATCCTTTATCCACTGCTTCCCCTACTCCCACATCCAGTCCTGAAGAAAAGTAACACCTGAAACATTGACTGCTCCTTTCCTCCGGATGCTGCTTAGCTTGCCGTGTTCGTCCAGCCTCCTGTTGGTCTACCCCATAAATTGAACCCTATTTCTCCCAGGCCAGTCTTTGAGTTGTGCATTCATCTCTCTAATCTTTTTTATCCAGTACCCAATTTCCTTGTGGTTTAAATAATAAAGCACAACAAATTACCTTTACCTTTTGATGTTCATAATCACTAATTAGAATGTCTTTCTCAATCCTGTCTATGTTATTGGTGCCCATGTGGCCCACAACAAAGCAATTCTCCTTCTACCTCTGCAAGTTCCTCTCTAACCCCAAGCTGATGTCTCAAGCACTGACCCTGCGCAGACAATACAGCATTCTGGGATCATGCTCTTGGCATTTGCCTGTCCCTCTCAATATATTTTGTCACCCCTACCACCTACATATCTATTTCTTCACCCCATTTGGATATTTCGTGTAACACAGCATCATGGTGTGTCTGCTCATACACTTTGCAACTTGCGTTGTCATCCAGACAGGCTGCAAGATCGTTGAACCTGTTTTACCATTGTAAGGATTGAGAGTCCTCCACTTTTATCTTCTTGGTCAACTACATGGCTCACCAGTGGTCATACACCCCTGAGCCTGACCCATATTCAAATCAAATGATCTGATCCAAAGGGATCTGACTGCTATCTGGAAGAAAATGTGCAGATAACTAGCCCTCTTCCTGTTGCATTGGAATGTCTAGAACTCTACCTTTGGCTCCTTGGCTTTGGGTCAAACAGTCTTAGGCTGCAGGCAGTTACTGAAGATGTGGTTTCCTTGGATCACGCTGGTATCCATTAGCACCCACATACTGCAGCCACAACAATCATATATCCCACCATCCTTCCTTTACTCTTTTGTTCTAATTTACACTTAGCATATAACCCTCACTACTCTTTTTCTGGCATAACATCTTTTAATGTCACTCAAAAAGAGCAAGGATTTTAGAAGTGTCCTCAAATAAAGCAACCAAACCAGATTAATTGGACATCCATCCAATTAACTGTGAAATATGACTTTTCAGAAATTGACTGTTGTAGTTGCCTACACTAAAAAGAGCCACTGGACTTAGAAGCAATTGATTGTATGCTTGGAGATAATTCAGAACTGTAATGGCAGTACATAAATGCATATCCCTTTTTAACCTATCTTTTAGACAGCACAGTGGCACAGTGGTTAGCGCTGCCTCACAGTGCTGGCAACTCGGGTTCGATTCCACCCTTGGGTCACTGTGTGTGGAGTTTGCGTGAACTCCCTGTGTCTGCATGGGTTTCCTCCTATAGTCCAAAGATGTGCAGGCTAGGTGGATTGGCCATGGAATATTTCCCATAGTGTCCAGGGATGTGTAGGTTAGGTAGGTTATGGGGGATTGGTCTGGACAGGGTTCTCTGAGGGCTGGTGTGGATTTGTTGGGCCGAAGGGCCTGTTTCCACTCTGTAGGGATTCTGTGATCTTCCATGAACCTATATAAAAATGCCTCTGTAGGTTCTAGTTGTTGGCAGGAAGTATATGCTGATGTGGGGAAGGTGAAAGGTCCATAGATGAGGTTCTTATGCTATTGATCTTTCCTTGTTAACATAATAAGATAAATCAGTTGGTGAATTTTTGGCTGCCACTCATGTAATAATGTCTCTCCTGTCAGAAAATCTACTTTGGTAAAGGCAATTCACACAGGGAATGAAATATTTTTATATTTATGGATCTTATTTTATGGGTTTTGCTATTAAACTTGCAGAAATTTATTGCAAGCATTCAGCCTTAATCCAAATAAGTTAGAAAAATACTGTAACTCATTGCAAAAAATCCAACTCTATATATTTATTGTTTCTGTATTTAATTCCATAGATATATTTATTTCAATCGTAATTATTTTCAATCTGCATTTTCAGGAATTCCCATTTTTATTTTGCTTAATTTGAAGCACTGTTGTGGCCACTGACAGGACTGATGGGGTTTTGCTAGTTTTGGCTTGGGCCTTAAGGGCTTGGACAGTTTTCTATAGATAAGAAACACATAGTAAAACATTTGTTTACATTCAGAGCCCATTGAAAACTTGCAAAATTGTGGTGCCAACCGTTGTGAAGAGCACCATAATGTGCTTTTTATTCATTCTGACATACAACGTCATAACCTCACCACAGGAATGGCAAGGAGACAGATCCTGAATCTGTGCCAGCCTGAATAACAAAATGAAACTATTGGAACCAAACTGATTCACATCGGCTGTCCAGCCAACTGAACCAACTGCCCCCTATGAGTTTGAGTTTCCATGGCAACATGCGCTTTTACATATATGTTGTAATCTTCTGCTATGAACAGTAAAGATGGACATTACAATTTCTTTCCCTGTAGTGTGTAGCAAGCTACAAATAATCCTCCCATTACACCCACAATTACACACTCTAACCGCTGCGTGGAAACTAGCGATATCCTCAAAAAAAATGAAAATTGAATTTTGATAAAAACCCCTCAAACATTTTAAAAATGATACTTTATCCTGTCATTCGCAATGCAGAAAACATTGTTGTTTTGTTCCACAGGGCCAATGTGTTTCAGTAATTATATCAGCAGTTATTCATAAACAGCTGTTTTAGTGTTCTGGTGATCAAATAGAATTAAAATTGCAATATCATGAAGCCAATTAATGCAGCTTTATTCCACTGCATCAACAACAGCTGCTGAGAATTAATAATGACAGTAGCTATTAGGTGAGTTTTGGCATCTTACCAGAGCAGAATAATGGCCTCATCCTCATGCCACTGCATATTCGCAATTCCATTTCTTACATTAAACTATTTGAGCCCCACAACTACAAAAATGACTGTACATCCTACTGGACGTCAGGTTTGAATATTTAATGGTTTTAAAGCTAAATTAAAATGAACTTGTAATCAAATGTAGTTCTTATATTACTTAATCACTTGAATGATACAGAACTTGCTCTGGATAGAAAAACCAGTAGTATGTAAGATAATTAACATCTCCCATGTCAAAAATAACCAGGAGACATTTTAACTTTTAACAGTAGGAGAAAGACAACCATTTTGAATGCTTTTTATCCCAAACACTGTAGCCATTAGTATTCAAGTCATAAATTGGAATAATGAATTGAAACAATGTCAACTGGAATGATATCAGAGTGAAATATGTGAGCTAAACTGACCCCAAAAATATTTATCAGCTTGAGGCATCACGCTTTATCAAACACTAATGTAAAAATTATTACTCTTGCCATAACAGCACAGATATACTTGTCTGTTAATTTATAGCACTTATTGGTGGCAAGAGTGTAATTCTTGCAGCATCAGGCAAAGCATAGACTCTACTGTAAATGCAATCATTATATGTGAGACATAACTGTATACAATTCCCATATTTCACATATTGGCCCGTGAATGTAGATCAAGTACTCTACATTATTTATTGCCAGGTAATTTACCTCCAGCTGGTTGAAGAATGATAAAAAGTCACACATTGTTTTACAGGGATTCATTAGTTAATTAACCTTTAGCTTTCCTGATCCTAGAGGAAAACTGCTTCCTAGTTAATATGCAGCTGTCACTGTTGTAGGTGGAATAACAGTGGGTGGGCTGTGTTAACGCTCTCTCAGATTTATCTCAAAATTTATCCTAAGATTTACATCACAATTAAGAGGCCAGGGAATATATTTATTAGGAGCACAACTAGGGCATTAAAAACAAAGAATGATCAGTGAAGATGTGTAAGGATGTAAACATTGCAGATAAGTTACCAGCACTCATTCATACATGACTGAGTGACAACAGTCTGTCATACATTTGACAGAAACTGTTACTGGGGAGGTCTTTTTTTGCAGATGGGTCCTGACCCAAAACGTCAACACCCCTGCTCCTCTGATGCTGCCTCGCCTGCTGTGTTCATCCAGCTCCACACTGTGTTGTCTTTTTCTTATGAATGGTCTCTGAAATTATCACAGCTTTTAAGCTAACAGTACATTTGTGTACAGACTGGGAGTTATGAGGCAGTAACTCATCATATTTGTTTGATATGTGCTGAATAATTTTTTTTGAGTAAGCTAACACTGGAGCCTCATGGTGCCTATTATTGGCATGGCTTGACTTTCTAAATCACAAACACTCTTTTTCTGCGATAACAAGATGTAAAGCTGGATGAACACAGCAGGTCAAGCAGCACCAGAGGAGCAGGAAGGCTGATGTTTTGGGCCTAGGCACTTCTTCAAAAAAAAGGGTCTAGGCCCAAAACGTCAGCCTTCCTGCTCCTCTGATGTTGCTTGGCCTGTGGTGTTCATCCAGCTCTATACCTTGCTATCTCAGATTCTCCAGCATCTGCAGTCCCTACTATCTCTGAAAAACTCTTTTTCTGCTGTCAGTTCCTACCTGGGCTGATTATTTAGTGCTGAATTTTGGAAACAGGGATGGTTGGTAAGGAATGGAGTGAAGGGGAGAGATGTAGGTTTTTCTTCATGTGAGAAAGGATTTACTGGCACTAGACAGGAAGGGCTGCAGATGAGATTCAATAGGTTGGTTCCAGAAATGAGAGGATTGCATTATGAGGAGAGATTGAGTAGACGGGGACTGTACTCATTGGAATTTAGAAGAATAGCTGTGGGGAGATTCTAATAGAAACATACAAAATTAGGAAGGAAGTAGATAGGACCGCAGCAAGGAGGTTGTTTCCCCTCATGGGTGAAACTAGAACTAGGGGGGCTAGCCTCAAAGTAAGGGGGAGTCAATTTAAGACTGAGTTGAGGAGGAATTTCTTCACCCATAGGGTTGTGAATCTGTGGAATTCCCTGCCCAACAAAGCAGTTGAGGCTTCCTCATTGAATGATTTTTAAGGTAAAGGTAAATAGATTTCTGAGCAGTAAAGAAATTAAGGGTTATGGTGAGTGGGTGGGTAAGTTGAGCTGAGTTCACTAAAAGATCGGCTATGATCTTATTGAATGGTGGAGCAGGCCCATTGGACCATTTGGCCTACTCCAGCTCCTATTTCTAATGCCCTGTAAAAAGCCAACAAAACTCAACAGTATGTGAGGGGGTGGGAGGTGGTGGTGGGATGATGGAAACTGACAGGATTACACCTTTCCTCTGACGCAGTCCAATTCAAATTGTTGAATAGCTTGTTTAGACCCTGTTGTAATGGTCAAACGGGTCAACACATGCTTCTAGCCAATGTTTGGAAGCTGCCAGTTTCTGAAGAGCTGAAAGGAGGCAAGTACATAGTCCGCAACTTTGCCCACCATAGGACATTGCCCTAGTCTGTTAAAGAATAGAAAAGAAAATGGTGACTGGGAACTCAGTAAGCGACTGCCCTTGACACTGCACAGATGGCACAGAAAGTAGGCACTCAGCACTTTAAATACAGTCAGAAACTTTCTGACATTACAGAAGGCAGAACAAAGATTCCAGCTGGCAACACAGACATGACTGTCAAATCGTGGGGTGTGCGGTGATGAGTTGGAACGCCTGTCACAGAAAAGGCACAATCCTTAGCGTAACAAGGCCAGAGAAGAAAAGAGAGCCACAGGAAAGCATCAGCGTCCATACTCCCAACATTAAATTGACTTCTGGAGACAAGACCATCTGGACATGACTGAGAAACAAAGGTATCACCAACTGTGGCCTCCTGGAAGATGGTCACTGATACTTGTGACATTGTTGTGGAAAACATCACACCACTGAATTTCATGCCTCATCAGTGGCTGTAAAAATCACTGTGACCTTAACCTTTCTTGTTTCAGGGTCCTTCCAAGGATCAGCCGAGGTGCAGGGTCATCAACTGGGCTGTTACAAGGGATTCAAGATATTAACTCAGCAAAAATGAAAGAACAGATTTACAGTCCTAAGTCTGGATGGTGTGTGGTTTGGGGGAGAACTTACTGGTGGTGGTGGTCCCATGCATCAGCTACCTCTGAGCTGCAGAAGTGATGCATTGGAAGGTGCTACCAAAACAGGCTTGGTCAGTTATTGCAGTGTTTATGTGGATGGTGCACACTGCTGCCACTGTGCACTGCTGGTGAAATAAGTGAATACTGAAACTGATGGATCAGATCACAAACAAGTGGGTTGTCTTTCCCTGGATGCAATCAAACTTCTAGGGTGCTGTTAAAACTGCAATCATTGAGGCAAGGGGAGGCTATTGCATGACATTCCTGACTTGTGCCTTTAGATGGTGGACAGACAATAGGAAGATGGGAGGTGAGTTACTTGTCACAGAATTGCTTGCCTCTGATTTGCTCTTGAAGTCACAATATTTATACGGCTGATCCAGTTCAGTTTGTATTCAATAAGAAGGCCCCAGATTCACAGTGGCTCCAGTTTTGCTGGAGCAGCTTGATGGAATACTCAGTCAAATGCTGCCTTGATGCTAAATCCCAGCACTTACACTTTACTTCTGCAGTTCAATTCTGTAGCCTGTGTTTGGACCCAGACTACAAAAAGGAAGGGAGCTGAATGTATTTGGCAGAACCCAAACTGAGCATCAGTGAATACATTATTCTGTTGCAAGGGTCACATGATAGCACTATAGACAATATCTTTTATCAGTTTGTTGATGATTGACAGCAAACTAAGAATGTGGTAATTGGGTGATCTGTTTGTCCCATTTTTTGTGCACGGGACATAACTTGGCAATTTTCTACAGTGTTGGGTGGATGTCAGTATTGTAACTAGCTTGGCTAGGGCCATGGTTGGTTCTGGAACACATTCTTGAGCTGCTATTGCTGGGTTATTGTCAAGACTCAAAGTCTTTCTGGAATCCAGTGTCTTCAGCCATTTCATAATATCATGTGGCATGAATAGAATTGGCTGAAGACTGGCTGATGCTGGTGACCTGAAAAGAAAGTGGGGGACAACCACCTATTCAGTACATCTTGCTGAAAATGGACACAAATATTCTAGCCTTGTTCTTTACACTAACGTTCCAGGCTCCCTCATCATAGATGTTATAATATTTGGGGAACATACACGTCCTGTTAGTTGGTTAGCTGTACACTATTTATGACGGGATGTTATGGGACTGCAGAGTTTAGATCTGCCCTATTGGTGGTGGGCCTTGTTTATTGGAAGCTTCTTCAGCTACTGTACATGCAGTAGTCCTAATTCACCAGGTTGACAACTCATTATTAGGTACGCATAGTGCCACTCCTGACCTGTCTTCCTGCACTGTTCATTTGTCAGGGTTAGAAACATGGGATCACAGGAATATAGAACAAGGGCGGCACGGTGGCTCAGTGGTTAGCACTGCAGCCTCACAATGCCAGGGACCCAGGTTTGATTCCCGCCACGGGCAACTGTCTGTGTGGAGTTTGCCCATTCTCCCCGTGTCTGCGTGGGTTTCCTCCAGGTGCTCCGGTTTCCTCCCACAGTCCAAAGATGTGCAGGTTAGGTGGATTGGCCATGCTAAATTGCCCGTAGTGTTCAGGGGTGTGTGGGTTATAGGGGGATGGGTCTGGGTGGGATGCTGCAAGTCATGGATAATCAAAAATGTGGCAAATTCTACTTTAGGTATAATCAAAGAAAGAGCCTCCATAGCTTTCTGGGATAGAGAATTCCAAAGATTTATCACCCCCTCATTAAACAAAGTTTTTCTGAGCTTGATCCTAAATGACAATCCCTGTTATCTTTAAATTGTGCTCTTTGGGCCTAGGCTTCCACGCAGAGGAAACTTTTTATTCCTTCCTGTCTATTTCTTACAGCATTTTTGTAGGTTTCAATGGGATCACCTCTTGTTCTTCAAAACTCGAGAGAATACAGGCCCGAGATAATGGGAAACTGCAGATGCTGGAGAATCCAAGGTAACAAAGTGTGGAGCTGGATGAACACAGCAGTCCAAGCAGCATCACAGGAGCACTAAAGCTGATGTTTCGAAACGTCAGCTTTTGTGCTCCTAAGATGCTGCTTGGTCTGCTGTGTTCATCCAGAATACAGGTCTGGTTTGTCCAATATCTCTTCACAGGCCAATCCTGCCATCCTGGGGACAAGTCTGCTGAAACCTCAATACACTTCCTCTGCTGCAATAATATCTTTCATGCAATGAGGAGATCAAACTGCACACAGTATCCCAAGTGGAGTCTAAGATTTCATTACCCTCTAGTCAAATCTTCTTGTAATAAAGGCTAACATCTCTATACTTGATGGTAATAGTAGAATTGTGGATATGCCACACAATAAGATTATAGATTATGGTTGAATATGATTCTAGTCCTACCCAATGGCACATTCTGCCTCATAGACTCGTATTTTTAAGATTCTGTATCTGTTTGATGTCTGACTCAGTAGCATGAGTGGTACTGCCATACAACACATTGGAGAGTAACATCAATATACAGTACTATATGTCTACAAAGTCGATGTGGTAGTCATTCCTACAGTATCCTCTAAGCCAGCTTTTCTTTCCAGGTTTTATTAGTTTGGCATTTCACCATCTGCCTTGGTGTGACTCAAATCCATGTCCCCAGAACATTAGCCTGAGGCTCTGGATTATTAGTCCAGTGACACTGCCACACTGCTAACATGTTCCCTTCAACAATTAGTTATTAGAATGGAGTACGGTGTTCCTGATTTATGAATGTCTGGCTTATGAATGTACTCTAATATGTCATTTTAAAATGTAAACCTGGCATAAGGAAATTTCCTGAATTTAGGAATGACTGCATTCCACCGTCCTGCATTGTGTTCCACCTTATGAATAAATTGACTTGTGACTGGACTTCAGAATGGAATTCATTTGTAGTCTGGGGACTGCCTGTAAAACACTTTTATTATGTTATATGCATTATACTCCACTCACTGCTCTTCGTCCTCTTACTTTCCCGAAACACCATCTCTCCTCCACAGTTCCCGATTCTCCCTTCCTGTCCACCCAGCCTTACTCCACTCTCCTTCCATCTCTGTTGTCATGACATATAGTCCATTGGGGTAACTTGTCTGGTTGATACTCCATATGGAATTCATGCTATCATAGAATCCCTGCAGTGTGGAAATAGGCCATTCGGTCCAACAATTCCACACCACCCCTCTTAAGAGCATCCCACCCAGACCCAATGCCCTAATTTCCTGTGATCAGAGATAATGGGAACTGCAGATGCTGGAGAATTCCAAGATGATAAAATGTGAGGCTGGATGAACACAGCAGGCCAAGCAGCATCTCAGGAGCACAAAAGCTGATG
Organism: Stegostoma tigrinum; assembly: GCF_030684315.1. Classification (NCBI taxonomy): domain Eukaryota; kingdom Metazoa; phylum Chordata; class Chondrichthyes; order Orectolobiformes; family Stegostomatidae; genus Stegostoma; species Stegostoma tigrinum. The sequence goes on along the minus strand of NC_081360.1, from coordinate 39,940,828 downwards.
TTTCGGGCCTAGACCCTTCATCAGACCTCTGATGAAGGGTCTAGGCCCGAAACGTCAGCTTTTGTGCTCCTGAGATGCTGCTTGGCCTGCTGTGTTCATCCAGCCCTAATTTCCTGTGTCTGACTCACTTAACTTAAACATCCTGTGGCACGATGGGCAATTTAGCATGGCTAATCCACCTACGCGGCACAACTTTGGACTGTGGGAGGAAACCGGAGCACCTGGAGGAAACCCATACAGAGAATGTACAAACTCCACACAGACAATTCAAGTTAAATTCTAGCTCGAGGCTAGAATTGAACCTGGGTTGCTGGCACTGTGAGGCAGCAGTGCTAACCATTGACCCTCCTTGCTGTCCTCATTGAAATGACATGAAATTGACATGAAATGCTCGTATTGTTTTAATGTTCAATATTCTATTTAAGTAGACAGTTTACAATGCAGATTGAAAAAGTTGACTATGATTGGCTATACTTCCAACATGCTTCCATAGAAATGGAGACAAAAATACAAAATACCCCATGTTATGAATAGTTTGTCTCCCCGTTTGTGAATATCATTGCTCATAGCATGTTAGTGATCTGCTTGCCATGCAATGGTAGGTGAGTTACCTGTGGTGTCTTTCTGTACATTAGCCCTCCTGGGGTACATCCATGACTGACTATGTTGTTTCCTCAGGATTGAAGTAGATATTTGAACAACTTGTTGATAACCATCATTTTATGTGCTCAAGAGCAAGATTCACTCCACTCCCATTGGGTGGTCTCTTTCAGCAGATTGTGGAGATGTTCAGATAATGTAGTGAGATCAGAAAGCAAGTGACTTCATTAACTGATGAGCCTGAGTATACTTCAGGCTTCCCACACATTTAGTAGGATTTGCAGCATTTGGAGTGGCTTTAACATTTTTTTTGTGTAAGGTGATACACATTCAATGCTGAGCACATGGCTGAAGAATTTGATTTCATTAACAAGTACTTATTATCACTCAAGGTGAGATTACAAACTGTAAAACCTTAGATGAGAATATCATCATTGATGCTCATCATTCCTTCAAACGTTTAAGGTGCAAACTGAATCGTGCGCTTAAATATCTCAGTTGCTGAGTTAACTCCAAAATTGAGTCTTCATTGAAAATCTCAGGCTAGAGTGGATAGTATTACAGAATACCTCAATTCTTCTACAAGCTTGATTTAATATCCTGCATTGACATCAAATTTGGCAAAGTGCTTAGCAACGTTCACTTTGTCTGTAATGACTTTGAGGCTTTGTTTGGTGACTGCAAATTCTAACCCAGCTCTCATTCTTGATTTTCTGGATGACTTACATGAGAGGAATGTAAGGCTTATTCTCATCCTTGACTCCCACAATAGTTGCAAGGTCAAGTAAATGCTGATGTTCCTTTCTATCTACTTTCTGCCATGAAATTAGAATTGTCATCATTGATTGGCTCCTGTGGCACACCAGGGAATATTATGCAGTTTTTATGTAACACTTTTCAGTGCCAGGGGGGTTAAAGCTGATGCAAGAATGTTGATAGTATGTACAAGAATAGCATAAATGACTGTAATCATGTGCAGATGTGCTACTGAGTGGAAGCTTAAATCATCTGTGCTTTGAATGATATTGGATTCCAAAAATTTCAAGAACTTTCTGTGGTATGTCACTGTTGTATTGGGAAGTTGTAGTCTTCTCCACATTGCTGTGAATGTTGTAACCTTAAAGTTTATTGAATAGTTTGTTTTCCATGATATTGTGAGATACTCCTGCATCTATGGAGGCATCGATATCTGAGCAGCCAATGTTCATGGTCTGGTGCCTGGGTCATATGTCTAAATGAGAGTGAAAATGTATGTTCAGATCCAATCACCTCGATATTGGTTATATTCTCTTGCACTTTTGTGACAGTATGAGGGTGCATGGAACCAAGAGCAGAAGAAGGAATGGCAATGATTTCAAGGCCAAGGGCCATTTTCACCTCCAGAAAACACCGACTAAATATTCAGAGCTGTGCCTCCAGGATGGAGCTCAACGACCCACAAACCCATGGCCAGAGACACAGAATGTCCTAGGTGGACAATCATACTCATTAGAGTGTGATTTCCAATGACAGTATGGTGTTTCCTTCTTTTAGTAAAAACTGAAAGAACTGAGGATGCTGTAAATCAGGAACAAAAATAAAGTGGCTGGAAAAGCTCAGCAGATCTGACAGCATCGGTGAAGGAAAAAACAGAGTTAACGTTTCGGGTCTGGCGACCCTTCCTCAGGACTTCCTTCTTCTAGTGTTAGTCATAGTATATGTTGTTACAAATGAGCAACAAATGTGACTAAAGTGGTTGAACTACCCACAAGTTTTACATTGTTTACCACTAGCAGAGTATTTGGTACAGTGTGGGTAAGAACAGCTAAAATATTGCATCCAAATTGCAAGTCTGTTTATGATTGTTGGTTAGCAAGTGTTTTCCTGGCAATGAGCAATGAAACATATGGTGGGAGTCAAGGATGAGAATAAGCCTTACATTCCTCTCATGTAAGTCATCCAGAAAATCAAGAATGAGGGCTGGGTTAGAATTTACTGTTGCCAAAAAAAGCCTCAAAGACATTTTCATAGGAGTTGAGCCTCAAGTGGTTTTATTACTGGACATTGACCGCAATACTGATACAGCTCTCTTTAATAGCTCAGGTAAACTTTTGCTTTTCTGAAGCGCTTTTAAGCTTGGTTGACCATAGAGACAACCTTTGATTATTTGTGTTTTGATTTCCCATTTGACAAGGTCAACATCACCAAAGTCAAATGGTTTTGTATTGTAGTTGCCTCAATTGCATGCCTTAATGATTAATTGGCTTGCTTGGTTCTTGCTTACTACATCAGAAGCTTATTCCTTTGCATATCATATTTTTCTTGGCATGAAATATGTTACCAGTACAGGTTTTGCTGCGTTGTATTCATTTATTCAGATATAAGGTATCAAAAACGGTCTTCTAATTCTTCACCTCCAAAGTAAAATAAGATGCCTTCCCTTGTGTCAACTGTGACAGCCATTGCAGATTTAAAGTGTCTGAGCCATGTTTGTCAAAGAGGGAATATAGATGGTGGCTCATCAAGATGTGGTGGATTGTTCAATGCACAGCTCCATATTGTTGATGTAGAATGCAGTGAAAAGCCTGTGATCAATGATCCAGGACTATATTCCAAAACTCGTTTAATCCCTACAGTGTGGAAACAGACCATTCTACCCTTTGAGTCCACTCTGACCTTCTGAAGTGCATTCTACCCAGACTCACCCACCTACGGTGTAACCCTGCGTTTCCCAGGGTTGATCTGCCTAGTCTGCACGTCCCTGGACACCAAGGGAAACTCAGCATGGCCATATCACCCAACCTGTACATCTTTGGACTGTAAGAGAAAAACCAGAGCACCTGGAGGAAACCCACTTAGACATGAGGAGAATGCACAAACGCCACACAATCACCTGAGGCTGGATTTGAACTCATGTCCCTGGTGCTGTGAGGCAGCACTGCTAACCATTAAGTCACCATGCCTCCCCCCACCCTTTCCAAAGAATAACTTTTCTCTAGTCATACAAGACAGTGGTTGATTGGCTGAGTATTTTTATGAGGTTTATGTACATATAAAGTGAGAAAGCTTTCCTGGTGTCAATTCCAATATGAAATGCCTGCTATCTGTAACTAATTTATCCTCAAAAGTATTCCCTAAATCTTCAACTTAAAATGCTGGGTTGTCATCAGAAAGTGTACAAACAACTTCCAAAAGTTTTATAACTGAAAGCAACATTTCCTGTTCTTGCTATTGCAATGTTCTTGGGGGAGAAAAAAAAGAACTGTAAGCTATTTAATAAAAACATTCAGAATCAGAGCTGCATTTGTTCGAAAAACAATTAATTCGTTAGTGCCTGCCAGACTCCCTCAGCTGATATATGTGTATATGTTTGCCTTGCGTGAGCAAAATACAAAACATAATTTTCCATTTACATACATGCAATCAACATTCTTCTTCAGGCTGTGTCATTGATCCTCATGCGGTTCCTTAGCTTCAGAATATATCTCCAATCTTATATCCTGTAGGTTGGCACATACTTTATCTTTCCCACAGGCTTGTTTGTAGCCCAGAGATGTACAATGTGACCCCACTCTGTATTACACTATAAAATACTGACCTGTATTTGAGATGGTGGCTGAGAGGGTCAGACCAAGTTGATAGTGCTTTTTCACCAAGTGGTTTCCCTTGCTCATGGTTTTTTTTTTGGAGAAATCTGTTCTGGCTGGCTTGATGTCAGACCTTGAGTATCTGAAAGCACATTGGCAGAAGGGTTGGGGAGAGGGAGAGGGAGGTGAGACAGCAGGAAATGAAATGCCTAACATTCACAGTGAAATGATCTGTAGCTCACAATCCATACTAGATAGCATTATATGGCTGAAGGAAGATTTGAGAAAGTGCACATCGCAGGAGCATACTAACATTCTGAATGAATCCAGTCATACCAGTTACAATGGGTTTGAGTATTGTTAGCTACATAGTGCAGAACATTATTTCTTCAAAAGCTCCGGAGATGACGTGATTTCTGCTCATGCCAGTTCTCTGCTGCTGGCTCCTGAATTGTATGATTTTATCACATGTCAAAGGACAGAGTGTCAGTGTTTGTTTAGTGTTATAATTGAGTGATGATTCAGTCACAACTGAGTAGCTGAAATTACATGGAAGCTGTGAGGCATGGATACGAGCTTTGCAACAGTGGTAAGTGCCTGAAGGTGAGGTGATATTGAATCCTGAATGCTGCTTACTGAATAATGGGGCAGTGGTGCATTCAGCAGCTTGAGAGCTTGGTGCTGAAATGGATAGGACGTGTAATTGTAAGATGCACGCATAGCCCTGATGTGAGATCATTAAACATTGCAGCCAGGTCTTTGGAGCCACATTCTGATATTCATATCCATGACCAGCTGCTCCAATTCCCTTCATAGAGCATGCCTTGAGGACCTTCTCATTCCTGAGGAAAGAAAACCTCTCTCTTTCTTTTATCGTTCTGGGCAAAGGCTTCCAGCAGTGTATCAGATAACCTAGGAAGAGTTGACTTAGACTGTTGCTCGATTGGAATCTTCTTCCTTCCCACTAAGATCTTAACTAAGACAAAAATTCAACCAGTTGCTGCTGGTTGAGCGTATCTCCACCTTATGAAGAGTAAGGTGACTTTAGAAAGTGCAGTCTAGCTTTAAGTCATGTTGACAGTATATACAACTGGACATCATATTGAGCTACATATCACAATCTTGGGATAAGCCAGCAGCATAAAGTTGGCATGTTTACTGCATCACTTCAACCAGGTGCAAGACACTGACAGACTGTGGTTATCTTGATTATAAATTTTAGCCCTAATTCCCTGTTATTTTTCAGGTCCCCTCGTTTATAAGCAGCACCATTGTCTTAATTATCAGATCCAAAATGCAATGTCAGACATCAGCAGCTTAATCTCACATTTTCTTGGATATGTGAGATGCGTCTTATTTTATGGAGGGATTCTCACCACGATGCCCAGCAAGATTTCTCGATGCATTTTACCAAATGCACCTTATTAACAACTTACCATGCCCCTATGGTTATGCTCATGTCCAACTCTAATCCCGTTTTACAATATGCTGTTCAAACAAGTTGTCACTCAGCAGATATCCACCAAAAGATTGGCAAGCACTGTGCCCATGCCATTATTAAAAGCTCACCTGCACCAGACAAACACTGTCAATCCAGAGCTGCCATGCAGAGTTCCTGAAATTTGCCCTGGATATAACAGACAGAAGGAAATTGTCACCTTGCAGGCAGGGCCCTAGAGGTCCAGCTGGAGAAGGTAGCACAGATGTGGAACATCCTCTTCCACCATGGCCAACAGTTAAGGCCACATTATGAGACCATCCAGCCAGGTTCACAGTTATCATAGCGTCTATCAGCTGAAGGAATGTCCAGTTCTACAGGAAGATTATCTGGAATCTTCTGTGTGGCTTTATTCTGCAAAATAAAGGACAGAGTGCTGGTGTTTATTTTGTACAATGATTGAGTGATGATCATGCCAGTTGAGCAGCTGAAATGATATAGAATCTATAAGGTGCAGATGTGATGCTTGGAATAGTGCTAGGTGCATGAGGGTGAAGCCAGCAGAAGAGCCACCATCTCCTGTCTGTTTCTTCACAATCTACCTCTTCTGCTGCAACCACTTACACCAAGGCTCATGCTCAGCCACTGCCTGCAGCACCTTCCTACATTCACTCTCACCCATTATAGCATCTTCACTCTGTCTAGCCCAAGTGGCTGATTAACCGTTACCAAGTCCCTGGATTGATATCTGATGTTGCCCTTGATCTACTGTGCCAACATCTCCTGCATAAAGATTATCTCCCTTGACTAAGAACTGCTGAAAGAAACCTGGCAAGCCTCCTATCATGGTGTGTGCAGACTGCACAGCAGTGCAGTAGCCACTGGCCTTGTATCTTTGGATTAAGCGATATATCACAATAAGGCAAGACAAGGATGCAGAGCATCCAGAATCCTGAGCATGATAAGTGCTAAGAGCGTAAGCAAACAGACTGGAGATGCAACTTAGTCCAGTCCATGAGCACACAGTGTCCTTGCTGCAGCATTACAAGGACACTTGCCAATGCAGCCTGCAGTGAAAGATTGAAGTGTTCAAGCATCCTGTGAGTGGATCAGAGATGTGCCATGAGGGTTCTTAGATGTTTGCACATATTCCATACCAACGACCATGGACATGGTGAGCAGATGGCTTGTGGCCATGGGGCATACCTGGATATGTTGGTGCTCGGTGACTCACATGGAGGTCCATTGGAGCAAGCACTGAACTGATGTCCCCAGGTAGCTGCTCTAATTTCGACATCAAAATTTCTCAATGGCTAGTTTGTTGGTGCATTCATGAAAATGGGGTTCTGAATGTTAATCAGGCGAGTAGCGGTGTTAGTGAAGTGTCTAACATGCTTTACTGCTCATTAAGTGGTAACTCGCTAGTTACTAATTGAGGATCTCACCACGCATAAGGCGAAAGCATAAAAGATGGATTACAAAGGTCCCGATGTAGAGGTAAGCATCAGTCGACTTCTCACAAGATTCTGCCACAATTCTCGGCATGTCGATGTCACTCAGACTCCTGTGAGATTCTGTCCTAGATGTTGTTATTTTTCCATACCTTGTTTTAAATCATCAACAGGATTCATTGCCTTATTACTATCCATTATTTTCAGGTTTTAGTCACACATTTTATGAGAGCAAATCCCTCCCTAACTGCATTCCAGTTCACAAACCTCTGATATCCTTCATTCTTCCTTGGCAATTTACCACACCAACAGAACTATTTGTCCATTTCATTATTCAAGCTATAATTTACACTCTTAACTATTTGAATGTTGGTAGAAGATGATTTTGGAGGATTGAATCAAATTGGTGATAGCCTATCTGCGATAGTAGGAACTGCAGCTGCTGGAGAATCTGGGATAACAAGGTGTAGAGCTGGATGAACACAGCAGGCAAAGCAGCATCAGAGAAGCAGGAAAGCTGACGTTTCAGGCCTAGACCCTTCTTCTATGCCCGAAACGTCAGCTTTCCTGCTCCTCTGATGCTGCTTGACCTGCTGTCTTCATCCAGCTCTATACCTTGTTATCCCTGATAGCCTATCTGCCATCTGTTTCACTTTCTCTCTCCCAATTTTTAATTCTATTGTTGTCTTTCACCTTTTTTACAATAATGTGCAAAGTTAAAATCCATCCCTTTGTATTTTCGTCAGCAACATTCTTGGTACAAACTCACACTGGAAATAGCATGCAGCAGATCACACTCTTCCTTTGCAGATATGTGTAATTTAATTGATATTGGTATTTCACCTTTATCCCCACAGTTCAGTTTTGATGGAAGCTTAATTAGCAAAACAGAAGCGTACCATAAAAAATGACACCAGAAAAATTATGGAGAAGTTTGGGATCCAGACCCTGCTGACTCAACCCTTGAGCTGTGCTCCTAACAGGTTTAAGTGGAATGCACTAAAATCTCTAAATATTCAATGCAACTAGAATATTGCTCCTTATGCATAAGAACAGACAAGAAAATAAATGTTATTGAGTACAAATAGGCTTTCTAGATATATTATTAAGTAAAAATAAGCTATTCCATTTGTATTGCTTGCAATAATGAAGAGCTGCCAGCAAATGTGAGGCTCTAATTTACTCAAAAGGATTCTGCTGACTCTGGCTTATGATATCATCAGACTATTTGATTGAATTACTGCCTTGTAACTGACTGCACTCTATTTATTAGCATACATTTACTTTTCACTTTTGTGAATTACAAGTCTACTCAGCAGAAAAAGTGTATTGTTCACTTCCACAGAATAAATAAAAATATTAACTGTTTTCACTGACAATAATTTTATCACTCCAAAGGCAAAATTTAGAATGAAATAGCCATTTTATTTTTTTTTATCTTTTCCTTTCTTGCCTTGTGTAAGTATACTGCTGGTGTATTATATCAGAGCTATTAAAATTCTTGGTACCTTTTACAGATGCTCATAAATGATTTCCAGTTGTGTATTGGCAAAGTTGATGAATTGAAATCAAGAGTTGGAATTATTGTGTCTTTTTTTCCTGCCTGGTCATGGTTCAATATTACTACTCCAGCAATTGTTAGCAAATTGGTTCATACAGTTTATATGTGATAATTTTTAACTTTTGTATTGCAGCATAGGTTTTGGTCCACTCAGTTCTGTATCTTTAAGACAGTTACATTACCCCAAAGCATTTGATGTTTCACTAGAAAAGAACCCACCCAAATTTCAGCCTCACACTTTGGTTAACGTTGGCGTCAGTTGTTCATGTGTGTTTATTTCCTGTAGTATCACAAATCATTGAACTTAGACAGTATATGTAAATCTGTTATGCTGTGGTGTTGTAAATAAATGCTATTGCAAACAAACTTCAAGATAGCTAACTAAAATCAGCCCAATGATCCATGGTACACGTTATGTGATCATGTCATGGTGACAGTGAAGGGGCACTGAAAGCTAATCATGTTAGCCAGCTAGTTACAGAAGGTGGATGCTAAAAGACTGAAAAGATGACAGTGATGTGTCAATTACAGGAGGTTTTTCATCCTTAGGTTCAACCAGCAATCCATCTGAGTTTAAACTCCAAGTTACAACTACAACCAAAGCTGTACAACTAAAACAAAATGGTGCAAACCTGTACTGATACACATTGAGTATCACATTCTCTTTTGCTTCCAAAAAACCCAAAAAGTTTATATGTCAATGACAGCACCTATACTTTTAACTAAATTCTCAAGGCACAATTCCCAGTCAAAAGTAAAGCTCCCCAAGCTTAAAAAAAGAGAAAAAAGGCACTACAAAAAATCCTTTCTACATTAAACTCCAACAGTAAACACTGTATTTTTATATTTTCCATACTATTGATTATGGCTGAAATGGGAGAAGGACCATTTTAAAAGCTAAGGATTGTGGAAATGATAAGAAAAGATTGTGAAAATCAAGCTACTTTACACCCATTGTAAATGCTGTTGAAACTGCTGTTTGAGCAATAGGCAAGGTTACTGCTGAAGAGCTGGAAGCAGAGAAGCAGGGACTATAAATTAGGAGACATTCAACTGGCACCATATAATTGTTTAGTTAGTGGAATGGTGGCCAGTTGTCAATGGTAAATAATCTCTGCCTGTCAACAGCTATGTGATTGGCTCCTAGATAGCTGCACAGTTTGTGGATGCGACTGATTGGTCAGAAGCCATCACACATCCAAAAAGGAAGGAGCTGGCTTTTTCCCTGCAGTAAAAAAAACACCTGAGGCCTGATGAAAGCCAATTTATTTTCCCTTATCAGTTTTTGGTTAAAAGCCACAAAGTACAGCTAGTCAGAGATTTTATAAGTGTGAAACAGTAATGCTGTGCCTCCTACGAGCAAGTGTAAGTATCCTGGAGAAGGAAGATCAAGGACCAGCAAGTCTTGACAAGCCAAAAGGTACATCTCACCAAACCCTGTGAGCAGGGATGACTGAACTCCCTTCCCAGTCTTTTCTTCCATCCATAGTACCATTTTTTTTATGTCTTTCTGTGTTGGCACATACATGTGTGAAGGGGAGTGTTTTAAAGGGAGTTAAAATTTTAATGAGTTGAACTATATGGCAACTGATTTCTGAAGAAGGGTATAGACCTAAAATGTCAGATTTCTGCTCCTCTGATGCCTGCTGTGTTCATCCAGCTCTACATCTTGTTGTCTCAGATTCTCCAGCATCATCAGTTCCTACTATCTCTGGCAACTGTTCACAATTGTTTACCTTTAGCTAGAATCTATTGTTTATAATAAATAGTAATTCTTGTTAAATCGAGAAATCTGGTCCATCCTCTGTCAAAGCAGGTCTAAAAGTTTATAAACTGAGGTATTTTGCATACTTTTAATAAAATCTTTGACTTCTGTGACAACTCCAGAAATAATGGGCCTTCATTTCTAGCATGTAACACCAGTGAGGAATGAAGGGCCTAGGCCCAAATCGTTAGCTATCCTGCCCCTCTGATGCTTCTTGGCCAGCTGTGATCTTCGAGTTCTACACCTTGTTATCTCAGGAATTAAGCAACTTACTCTTTTTTGGTACCACTACCACCTAGTGGCACAGATCTGCTACTGCAAATCTCCAACTTTAAAGTTACAGCAAGAGAAGAAAGAGATAAGCCAATTGTGACTTATATAAGAACTTCTCATTCAACAACAGGTCAAAATATAAAAAGGAGAGAAGCCAAGGGGAAAAAAGGAAGAATATTTCACAGCAATACAGATTATTACACTGGAATTTTAGAGAGAATGAAACTGCATAAAAATGATTGAAATCATTCAAAGGATGGATTGGCATATTTTGACATTCTGTCAGAATTTCAGTTGTTTAAAGAAAAAATGAAAATTAAAATATTACGGGTGCTATAAATCTGAAATAACATCAAAAAATGATGGGGAAGAATTGTTATGGACTTGAAGCATTAACTCTGTTTCTCTCACTGCAAATTCTGCCGAATCAGCTGAGTTTCTCCAGCACATTCTGGTCTTATTTAAAGAAAGAATCAAGCTTTAATTTATGGATGAGCAAATAGCTAACACATAATGAAAGCAATTCAAACATTGCACTTTAGGCAGTAGCGGGTCGAAAAGAATAGAATTGTCTAGTATTTATGAACATGAATCCAAGATCTTTAAATAAAAGTTATAAGATTTTACAAGCTCAATTTGAATTTGTACACAATTTTAGAATACAGAAGTTTGAACTTGTGTCATATCGATAGCAGCCTTGTGAAACAATTAACTTGTTTGTGGGCTGGTCTTGAAATCTGATTTCATCAAAGCTACTGAATGGCTTATAGAACTGAACATTGTCTCCACAAGCATGAAATGCTTGAGAAAAGCAGCTACAACTGTTCGATTCTGGTCACCAGATTCACTGAAACAATGAAACCTTGTACAAGGTGCAACTTGTTTCATCCACGAAGACAGTGACCAACATAGCCCGGCCGAGTTGATGTTCCACAAGAGGACTGTGGGCGAAAACAAAGAGGAAGTCCAAAAACCCAGAGAAACCCAAAGTAGCAGCATGTGAAGAGGAACCAATCAAGGAACAACGTCAAAGAAGTTTTAGTCGGTGGCAGACAGGCATCTCAACAAAGTCCAAGAGATAACCGCAACGTCTCTGACTCCCGCGTCAGACAGGAGACGTAAATGGAAGCTGTCAGAAAAGCTGAAGTCTTTATCTCCATGCAAGTGTTGTACAACAAATGGAATTGACAACTCACATACCGTTAATGCACCTTACATAAGGTTTATTGAGGAAACTAGCATGATGTTATAGCGTTCACACAAGATGGGATAACTGCTTACAATGATTCTACCACCCCATGCATGAGCATTATCCATCCAAATGCCAAGACAAGTGCTCAGGATTGTAACCTATTGTACTGTTGAAACAGATGGGCCACCTGCTATCGGTCTGCCAGTATGCACAACCTACATAATCTCATGATCCGTGAGGTAAGAAACCTGTAACAGCAAAGATTCCAGATTGCAACTTTGATTTCAGGCGTTTTGGTTTGGATCATGCAGTGCAGTCTCAACATGTTACAAAGGATGACGACCAAAGAAATCATTATCAGCGTGTGGCCTGAATGCATCCAACAGGTCTCTTAGCTAGTATGTTCTCTTTTTTTTTGTCAGAGATGAACTAGGACTCTCAAAAATGTAATCTTTAAAGGCAAACATATCACAGTGCCATATAAACAAGAAGCAGGAATAGGCCCTTCGAGTCAGCTTCACTATTCGATAAGATCATAGCTGAACTGACTGTAACCTCAAATTCATATTCCAGCTTATCATTAATAACCTTTCATCCCAAGAACCTAAACTGCCTCTGCCTTAAACAAATGTTCAAGGAATCTGCTTCCATTCCCCTTTGGAGAAGACAGCTCCAAAAATCCTCTGAGAGGAAAAAATATCTCATCTATGTTTTAAGTGGCAGACTGCTTGATGTTAAAGTGAGACTTTTTCACTAGAGGGAACATCCTCTCCACTTCCAACTTGTCAATGCTCCTCAGAATCTTATCTATTTCAATCAAGTCATCTCTTACCCTTCTCATTAGCAAGCCTGATGCAAACCTACCCAATCCAATCTTTCCTGGAAAATAACTTGACCGTTTTAGCTATTAGCTTAGTAAAACTTTTCTGAACTTCTTCCATCGCATTTACATCTTTCCTTGAACAGCGTGACCAATAGAGTCACAGTACTCCAGATGTAGTTTCAACAATGCCCTCTATAACTGAAGCTTAATTTCTCCATTTTTGTATTCCATTACCCTTATAATAAATGAAAACATTCCATGAGCTTTCCTAATAATTTGTGATGCCTGCAAACTCCATGAGCTTTCCTAATAATTTGTGATGCCTGCAAACTCACCTTTTGTCTTTCATACACCAGGATAACTAGATATTTATTGTAGTCACATGTACCTAAGTACAGGAAAAATTTTGTTTTGCAAACTGTACAAGCAGATCATAGTAGACAAGGACACACAGATCTTAGGAACAAAAACAGAAGTTGCTGGAAAAGCTCAGCTGGTCTGGCAGCATCCGTGAAGAAAAAGTCAGAATTAATGTTTCAGGTACGGTGACCCTTCCTCAGAACTGATGATAGCTGGGAAAATGTCAGCTTATATGCAGAAAATTGGGAGGGAGTAAATGATAGGATAGAGTCTGAAGAGAGAGAAGGACAGTTGTATGGACAAAGGAGTTGAAAATGATTTGTCTGGGAGGATGAATAATTGTTAATGTGTGGAGTAGGGGGCTACAATATGGGAGAGTTTAGGCCCTAAAATTATTGAACTCGATTTTGGGGATGGAGGGCTGCAGGGTCCGCAAGTGGAAAATGAGGTGTTGTTCTTCCAGCTTGTGTTGAGCTTTGCTGGAGCACTGTAGCAACTTAGAGACAGAAATGTCAGCCAGGGAACAGGGTAGTGCGTTGAAGTGACAGGCAACATGTAGCTCAGTGTCTTTTCTGCGAGCAGAACATAGATGTTTGGCAAAGCAGTCACCTAGTCTACACTTCTTTTCCCCAAAGTAGAGGAGACTGCATTGTGAGCAGCAAATGCAGTAGACTAGATCCTGCAAAGTGCAGGTAAAGTGTTGCTTCACCTGGAAGGTATGTTTGGGCTCTTGGATACTGGGGATGGAGGAGGTAAATGGGCAGGTGTTGTGCCTTCACTGGTTACAGGGGAAGGTGCCGTGGGCTGTGGGGGAGGAGGGGGGAGGGTGTGAAGGAAGAGTGTACCAGGGTGTCCCGGAATGAATGGTCCCTGTGCAAGGTGGACAAGGGAGGGGAGGTGAATATGTCTCTGGTTGTGGCATCTCACTGAAAGTGTCAGAAATGGCATCTGATGATCTTCTGGATGTGGATTCCATTTGGGCTGGTAGGTAAGGACAAAGGGAAGCCTATCGCTATTGCAGGAGCGAAGGGAAGGGGTGAGGGCGCAAGTCTGGGAGATGAGTTAAACCCGATTGAGGGCCCTGTCGACAACAGAGCTGGGGAATTCTCGGTTGAGGAAGAAGGTGGACATTTCAGAGGTTCCCTTGTTCAAGTTGGCCTCGTATATGTAATGGAGATGGAGGAACTGAGAGAATGAGATGGAGTCTTTACGGGAAGTGAGATGTGCGGACACGTAGTGCAGGTAGCTGTAGGAGTCAGTGGCTTATAATGGATATTAGTAGCCAGTCTATCCCCAGAAATGGAAAGAGAGATGTCAAGGAAGGGAAGGGAGGAGTCAGAGATAGACCAGGTGACAATGAGGGCAGGATGCAAATTGGAAGCGAAATTGATGAACTTTCCCAAATCTGCACTATTGCCTCATCCTTGCCCACTCACTTAACCAACCTGTATTTTTTGTAGTTGTATGCACTTTTCACAACTTACTTTCCTACTTATCTTTGTATCATTAGCAAATTTAGCAACCATACCTTCCATGCCGTCATACAAGTTATTTAAGTGAGAATGTAAGAATTTGGAGCAGGAGCCGATAATTCAGCTCCACAGGCCTGCTCCACTTAATATGTGATCACAGCCAATCTTATCTCAGCCCTGCTCTCCAAAACCTTTCATTCCATTACTAAATAAAAATCTGTTTACCTCCTCCTTAAGTCTATTCAATCTCTGAGCATTTCCCATGCTTTGGGGTCAGGAATTCCTCAGATTCTTGACCCTTTGACAGAAATTATATCTCCTCACCTCCGTTTTAAACCTGCCACCCTTTATTCTAAAACCTCTCGTTCTAGATGTCCTCACATGAGGAAATGTGTTCTCAATGTCTACGTTGTCGATCCCCTTTAGCATCTTATATCAGTTAGAATCTTTTGCCATCCTTCTGAACTCCACAAAGTATAGGCCTAAGCTTCTCAATCCCTTTTCATGAAGCAACAACTTCACCCCTGGAGTGCATCTAGTGAACCTCCTCTGATTTGTCTCAATTCATCACAACCCTCCTCAGCTGGGAAACCAAAATTGTACTCCAGGTGTGGTATCACTAATGCCTTGTGCAGTTGCAGCACCACTCCCTGACACTTATACTCTATTCCTTTAACAATGCATGTCAGAATTCCATTTGCCTTCCTTATTACCTGCTTTACCTGCATACCAGTTAATACTTTCAATTTATACTGTGTATAAATTGTAAACAATTGAGTTCCCAGCACTGATCCATCCTGCCAACCTGTAAAAGATTCATTGAGAACAACCATTTGCCTCCTGTTGACCAGACTACCGTGCAAGCTCATAGATAATAAAATGTGAGGCTGGATGAACACAGCAGGCCAAGCAGCATCTCAGGAGCACAAAAGCTGACGTTTCGGGCCTAGACCCTTCATCAGAGAGGGGGATGGGGGGAGGGAACTGGAATAAATAGGGAGAGAGGGGGAGGCGGACCGAAGATGGAGAGCAAAGAAGATAGGTGGAGAGGGTGTAGGTGGGGAGGTAGGGAGGGGATAGGTCAGTCCAGGGAAGACGGACAGGTCAAGGAGGTGGGATGAGGTTAGTAGGTAGCTGGGGGTGCGGCTGGGGGTGGGAGGAAGGGATGGGTGAGAGGAAGAACCGGTTAGGGAGGCAGAGACAGGTTGGACTGGTTTTGGGATGCAGTGGGTGGGGGGGAAGAGCTGGGCTGGTTGTGTGGTGCAGTGGGGGGAGGGGATGAACTGGGCTGGTTTAGGGATGCAGTGGGGGAAGGGGAGATTTTGAAACTGGTGAAGTCCACATTGATACCATATGGCTGCAGGGTTCCCAGGCGGAATATGAGTTGCTGTTCCTGCAACCTTCGGGTGGCATCATTGTGGCAGTGCAGGAGGCCCATGATGGACATGTCATCAAGAGAATGGGAGGGGGAGTGGAAATGGTTTGCGACTGGGAGGTGCAGTTGTTTGTTGCGAACTGAGCGGAGGTGTTCTGCAAAGCGGTCCCCAAGCCTCCGCTTGGTTTCCCCAATGTAGAGAAAGCCGCACCGGGTACAGTGGATGCAGTATACCACATTGGCAGATGTGCAGGTGAACCTCTGCTTAATGTGGAATGTCATCTTGGGGCCTGGGATGGGGGTGAGGGAGGAGGTGTGGGGACAAGTGTAGCATTTCCTGCGGTTGCAGGGGAAGGTGCCGGGTGTGGTGGGGTTGGAGGGCAGTGTGGAGCGAACAAGGGAGTCACGGAGAGAGTGGTCTCTCCGGAAAGCAGACAGGGGTGGGGATGGAAAAATGTCTTGGGTGGTGGGGTCGGATTGTAAATGGCGGAAGTGTCGGAGGATAATGCGTTGTATCCGGAGGTTGGTAGGGTGGTGTGTGAGAACGAGGGGGATCCTCTTGGGGCGGTTGTGGCGGGGGCGGGGTGTGAGGGATGTGTCGCGGGAAATGCGGGAGACGCGGTCAAGGGCGTTCTCAATCACCGTGGGGGGGAAGTTGCGGTCCTTAAAGAACTTGGACATCTGGGATGTGCGGGAGTGGAATGTCTTATCGTGGGAGCAGATGCGGCGGAGGCGGAGGAATTGGGAATAGGGGATGGAGTTTTTGCAGGAGGGTGGGTGGGAGGAGGTGTATTCTAGGTAGCTGTGGGAGTCGGTGGGCTTGAAATGGACATCAGTTACAAGCTGGTTGCCTGAGATGGAGACTGAGAGGTCCAGGAAGGTGAGGGATGTGCTGGAGATGGCCCAGGTGAACTGAAGGTTGGGGTGGAAGGTGTTGGTGAAGTGGATGAACTGTTCGAGCTCCTCTGGGGAGCAAGAGGCGGCGCCGATACAGTCATCAATGTACCGGAGGAAGAGGTGGGGTTTGGGGCCTGTGTAGGTGCGGAAGATGGACTGTTCCACGTAACCTACAAAGAGGCAGGCATAGCTGGGGCCCATGCGGGTGCCCATGGCCACCCCCTTAGTCTGTAGGAAGTGGGAGGAGTCAAAAGAGAAGTTGTTGAGTGTGAGGACGAGTTCCGCTAGGCGGATGAGAGTGTCGGTGGAGGGGGCCTGGTCGGGCCTGCGGGACAGGAAGAAGCGGAGGGCCTTGAGGCCATCTCCATGCGGAATGCAGGTGTACAGGGACTGGACGTCCATGGTGAAAATGAGGTGTTGGGGGCCAGGGAATTGGAAGTCCTGGAGGAGGTGGAGGGCGTGGGTGGTGTCACGGACATAGCTGGGGAGTTCCTGGACCAAAGGGGAGAAAATGGAGTCCAGATAGGTGGAGATGAGTTCGGTGGGGCAGGAGCAGGCTGAGACGATGGGTCGACCAGGGCAGGCAGGTTTGTGGATTTTGGGAAGGAGATAGAAACGGGCTGTGCGGGGTTGGGGAACAATGAGGTTGGAGGCTGTGGGTGGGAGGTCCCCTGAGGTGATGAGGTCATGAATGGTGTTGGAGATGATGGTTTGGTGCTCGGGTGTGGGGTCATGATCGAGGAGGCGGTAGGAGGTGGTGTCGGAGAGTTGGCGTCTGGCCTCGGCGATGTAGAGGTCAGTGCGCCATACTACCACTGCGCCACCCTTGTCTGCAGGTTTGATGGTGAGGTTGGGGTTGGAGCGGAGGGAGCGGAGGGCTGCCCGTTCTGCGGGGGAGAGGTTGGAGTGGGTGAGAGGGGTGGAGAGGTTGAGGCGGTTAATGTCTCGACGGCAGTTGGAGATGAAGAGGTCGAGGGAGGGTAGGAGGCCTGGGGGTGGTGTCCAGGAGGAGGACTTGTGTTGGAAGCGGGTGAAGGGGTCAGTGGAAGGAGGGTTGGGTTCCCGGTTGAAGAAGTAGGCATGCAGGCGAAGACGGCGGAAAAACTGCTCTATGTCCGACCGTGACTGGTATTCGTTGATGTGTGGTTGTAGGGGGACAAAGGTGAGCCCCTTGCTCAGGACTGACCGTTCGTCCTCAGTCAGTGGGAGGTCTGGGGGGATGGTGAAGATTCGGCAGGGCTCAGGGTGGCTGTCTCGAACAGTTCATCCACTTCACCAGGAGCTCGAACAGTTCATCCACTTCACCAACACCTTCCACCCCAACCTTCAGTTCACCTGGGCCATCTCCAGCACATCCCTCACCTTCCTGGACCTCTCAGTCTCCATCTCAGGCAACCAGCTTGTAACTGATGTCCATTTCAAGCCCACCGACTCCCACAGCTACCTAGAATACACCTCCTCCCACCCACCCTCCTGCAAAAACTCCATCCCCTATTCCCAATTCCTCCGCCTCCGCCGCATCTGCTCCCACGATAAGACATTCCACTCCCGCACATCCCAGATGTCCAAGTTCTTTAAGGACCGCAACTTCCCCCCCACGGTGATTGAGAACGCCCTTGACCGCGTCTCCCGCATTTCCCGCGACACATCCCTCACACCCCGCCCCCGCCACAACCGCCCCAAGAGGATCCCCCTCGTTCTCACACACCACCCTACCAACCTCCGGATACAACGCATTATCCTCCGACACTTCCGCCATTTACAATCCGACCCCACCACCCAAGACATTTTTCCATCCCCACCCCTGTCTGCTTTCCGGAGAGACCACTCTCTCCGTGACTCCCTTGTTCGCTCCACACTGCCCTCCAACCCCACCACACCCGGCACCTTCCCCTGCAACCGCAGGAAATGCTACACTTGTCCCCACACCTCCTCCCTCACCCCCATCCCAGGCCCCAAGATGACATTCCACATTAAGCAGAGGTTCACCTGCACCTCTGCCAATGTGGTATACTGCATCCACTGTACCCGGTGCGGCTTTCTCTACATTGGGGAAACCAAGCGGAGGCTTGGGGACCGCTTTGCAGAACACCTCCGCTCAGTTCGCAACAAACAACTGCACCTCCCAGTCGCAAACCATTTCCACTCCCCCTCCCATTCTCTTGATGACATGTCCATCATGGGCCTCCTGCACTGCCACAATGATGCCACCCGAAGGTTGCAGGAACAGCAACTCATATTCCGCCTGGGAACCCTGCAGCCATATGGTATCAATGTGGACTTCACCAGTTTCAAAATCTCCCCTTCCCCCACTGCATCCCTAAACCAACCCAGTTCATCCCCTCCCCCCACTGCACCACACAACCAGCCCAGCTCTTCCCCCCCACCCACTGCATCCCAAAACCAGTCCAACCTGTCTCTGCCTCCCTAACCGGTTCTTCCTCTCACCCATCCCTTCCTCCCACCCCCAGCCGCACCCCCAGCTACCTACTAACCTCATCCCACCTCCTTGACCTGTCCGTCTTCCCTGGACTGACCTATCCCCTCCCTACCTCCCCACCTACACCCTCTCCACCTATCTTCTTTGCTCTCCATCTTCGGTCCGCCTCCCCCTCTCTCCCTATTTATTCCAGTTCCCTCCCCCCATCCCCCTCTCTGATGAAGGGTCTAGGCCCGAAACGTCAGCTTTTGTGCTCCTGAGATGCTGCTTGGCCTGCTGTGTTCATCCAGCCTCACATTTTATTATCTTGGAATCTCCAGCATCTGCAGTTCCCAATATCTCTGATACCGTGCAAGCTCTATGTCAAGATATCCCAGATCACATACCTATAGGTCACAAAGATGCACAGAGAAATCAAGAGATTGCAGTGAGAATCAACTTGTTAAAACCAAACCAAAACAAAATATTATCTATTAAGCCATGTTTCAATCTGGGACCTGACTTGCCGAGTAATACCATCAACTGGGATCATAACAAGTGGAGCTCTTGGTGGGATTATTGAATTCACAGGATTTAAGAGGAATTGGTGTCGTTCTGGTTAAAGGCTATGTTACAGTTCTGAACATAATACATCTGTGTTCTAGTGATTTTTATTGCACAGAATTTAAAGATAGCTTTGGATGTTGCTAAGAGCTTTCTGAAAGTGGAAATGGATTATTTAAAAGCTTTGACAAAAGGTAAACTGAAAGAGTCAACAAATAAATTGAAAGAATAAATAAAAGCAGAATCTTTTAAGGATGAAATGCTTTAAGTGATTATTAAACATATAGAATTGGAAGAAAGAAAATCTAAACTGGGCTGGCACAGCTGGCATTAATCTAGGTACAGATAAAAATGAAAAAAAGCTTGACTTAGAGAGGCAGAAAGAGAAATCAAAACACTTGAAATTCAGGAGAGTGAAAAGCTGAAGTAAATAGAGTTAAGAAAGCTTGAAATGGAAAAAGAGAAAAATCAAAAGCAAGGGGAAATGGAATTGAAAATATTTGAACTCTAGAGAACAAAGAAATTAAAGAAGTTGAGTAGCAAGACAGAAGTATAGAATAAAGGAGGAAGAAAGAGGTAATAACTCAAATTATGATTCCAAATGAAACTAGGTATTTCGTTTAACCAAGAATCTCTGCTTACCTAAATTACATAAGGGTAGAGGCAAAAGATATTTTACCTTAATTGTGAAGATAGCTAGACAGATGTACTGGCCAAAAGAGTTTGGACCTTAAAGCTAAAGTGTGTTTTGACAGAAACAGCTATGACCGTTCTCATTAGTTTATCAGAAGAACAATCTGCAGTGTATGAAACTGTCAAAGAGGCAATGCTCTATACTTACGAAATTGATCCTGAAGTTCATCAAGTGAGATTTATGACAACAAGAAACAAACGTAATCGTTTGTAGTTTTTGCATGGCAGAAAGAAATATGTTGGGATCAGTGGTTTAGATGACTCAATCTAGACAAAACAAAATGAGAATGGAAGGAAAATTATGATAATTGAAGAATTCAGAAGAAGCATTCTTGGCTAGTTTAAAAATGTATTTACATGAGTGTTGGGTATTCTGAGTTGGAGATTTTTGGAAGATATCTGTAATATCTTGCACAATTATAAGTGGGGAGTCAGTCATATAGAAATCAACAGGAAATTGGAATGATAGAAGAGTTATTCATTTTAGAGAACCTACAGTAAGTGATCTTCAGAAAAGGAGGTATCAGGAAATGAAATGGGTCGAGCTGAAGCAGTGGTGCAAAGAGATTATGTTTCTGTGGATTGAAGGGAGGTATGACTCCGGGCAATTGTAAAAATTGACTTTAATCAATGGATGCGTGGTATTTCCTTACGCTTCAAATCGAAGAGGTAAACCAACAAAGATATTGAGAGATATTGGAGCATGTCAGCACTGATGTTGGCAGATGATGATATTTGTCTTCCAGAGGGGTTGATGAAGGAGAAAATATTAATTGGAGGCATACCTGGAGTTTACAAACCAATCTCATTACACAGAGTTTGATTAAAGAGTGATTCAGTAAAAGATGAAGTTACAGTGGAAGGATTGTGTTGAACTCCTACAGAGAGAGTAGAATTTATTTTGGGGGTTGCCCTGGAAGGTTCAAGAATACTGGCTTCACCGAGTGTATTAGAACAATGAGTGGAGCTAAAAGAAACTGAATTATTGCTGAAACATCCTGGATTATTTCTTGACTGTATTTTGACTGGATCTTAGGCTCTTAAAATTAGACAGGAAGAAGAGGATTCTAAGAAATAAGGAAATCATTTGAAAATGTAATTACCAAATAGAATTTTTGAAAATTTAACTGAAAATTGTGAAGGCAAAGAGATTGATGGTGGATATTTAGCTCATAATCTTCAATAGAGATAAAAAAGGCAGGCTTGGAATTGAAATAATTATGCTAAAATTAGAATTAGGTGCTTCGCTCTACGTTACCTAATACACCTCATTAGCTACCTAAGAACTGTTATACTATCCCACACTGTCTGATTCTATTCCCATCTCACCATGCACCATTTCTACAACAACTTTCCACTCAACAGCTATCTGCTAAAAGACTGGTACCCTTGCACCCATACCATCTTTGCAAGAACACTGTGTTCCCAAACAGAAGTTAACGACCCAGCATTGCCCCTCAATGGCAGTGTAATACAGCAGCTGCTTGGCCATGTGGCTTATGACGCAGAGCTGGCACGACTGACACTTCCTCACAAATTCAACTCTCTCACCCTTGTTGCGACATACCCACCACACCACATAGCTACCTGATGCTTGGATACAGTTCATCTAAACACACTGTCTAATTCATTGTTACTCTTTCCCCATTGTTCACTGGACAACCATTGTGATATATCACATACAGGCAAGCATTCAGACAAGACAAAAATGTGAGCTTTTATTTCAGCAAAAGTAAACAAAGGAAACAAAAATTATAGTTTGCAGTTTGTTCTCGTAATGTAAAACCAATGCTGGCATGATGACATTGACATCAGTGATAGCGTTTTTCACCCACCCATGAATCTTGCTGCGTATTCAGCCTTCCCCCCAACCTCGAACTCTCTGAGGCTGAAAGGTCTGTCCTCAGTAAAAGGTTTATGTTTGTGTCCCTCTGCACCCTTCCCCACCCCGACTTCAACGGGTTCCATGCCCGGCACAACGTGGAACTCTTCTTTCACTGCCTGCATGCCTTCTTCTTCAATAAAGACTCTGAGCCACCCTCCAGGGATCCCTTCTCCTGCCTCCAACCTATTTTTTCCTCTTGCACAACCCCTGCCAGCCTCTTACCCACCCTGGGCCTCTTCATTGCTAACTGCCAACATGAAATCGACTGCCTCGATTTCTCCACACCACACCCCCTCACCCACTCTAACCTCTCCCCGTCCCAATGTGCAGCACTTCAATCTCTCCACACCAATCCCTGATTCACCCTCAAACCCGCCAACAAAGGCGGGGCAGATGTAGTCTGGAGAACGGACCCCGATATTGCAGAGGCCGAACGCCAATTCTCCAACACAATGTCATACCTCCCTCTTGACCTACCATAACCCATCAAGCCATTATCTCCCACATTGCCCACAATCTCATCGATTCTAATGATCTCCCCTCCACCGCCTCCGGCCTTATAGCCCCCAGGCCTGTGCTGTCCAATATTACCTGCTCTCCAAGATCCACAAGACCAACTACTCCATCATCTCTTTTTCATCACATTCTTCTGCCCTACCGAGCGCATTGTTTCCTACGTCGACTCCATCCTCTCCCCCTTGATCCAGGCACTCCCCGCCTACATCTGGGACACAAACCACGCCCTCCACCTCTTTGTTAAATTCCAGTTCCCTGGCCCCCTGCACTTTATCTTTACTATGGATGTGTAATCCCAATTCACATCCATACCCCACAAGACCTACAGGACCTCAGTTATTTCCTCTCCAACAGACCCATCTAGTAAGCCCCCCCACCAACACCCTCCTCCACCTCACCAAACCTGTCCTCACCCTCAAAAACTTTTCCTTCTATTCTTCCCACTTTCACCAAATCCAGGGGGTTTCCATAGGCATTCGCATGGGCCCCAGCCATGCCTGCCTGTTTGTTGGTTATGTTGAACAGCCCTCTTTAGTACGTACTCTGGTACTGTTCTCCAAATCTTCCACTGTTACATTGATGAGTGCAATCCAGGCTGAACTGGAGCAATTCATTGACTTCACCAAAAACTTCCACTCTGCCCTCAAATTCACTGCGCCTATCTCAGACAACTCCCTCCCCTTCCTTGACCTGGGTCCATTTCTGATGATGGCTTACATACTGGCATTTACTATTAACCCACAGACTCCCAAATCTACATAAACTTCACCTCCTCTTACCCTATATCCTGCAATATCTCCATCCCGTTTTCCCAATTTCTCCAGCTTCTTTTGAGAAGTTCCATTCCCAAGCATCCCAGATGTTCTCCTTTTTCAAACAACGCTCTTTTGCCCCCTCTGTCATCCAGACAACCCTCTAACATGCCTCCTCCATACCCTGCTCCACAGCTCTTAACCATCATCCCCACCCCCGAAACATAATAAAGATAGGGTTCCCTTTGTACTCGCTTTCTACGCCACCAGCTTCTGCATCCAAAGTATCGTCTTCAAATACTTCCGCCAACTCCAATTAGACCCCACCACTCCCCACTCCTCTCTGCCTTCCACAAGGACCAGCCCCTCACCACTCCTTAGTTCGCTCCACACTCCCCATCAACAGCTCCAACCTGCCCGGTACCTTCCCTTGTAAATGTAAAAGGTGCAACCTGCCCACAGCCCACCTCCCTCACCTCCATCCAGGGTCCTAAACAGTCCTTCCAAGTAAGACAGAGAACAAAGAACAAAGAAAATTACAGCAAAGGAACAGGCTCTTCGACCCTGCAAGCCTGTGCTGATCCATGTCCTCTATCTAAACTTGTCACCTATTTTCCAAGGATCTGTATCCCTCTGGTCCCTGGCCATTCATGTATCTGTCCAGGTACATCTTAAATGACGCGATCGTGCCTGCCTCTGCCACCTCTGCTGGCAACGTGTTCTAGGCCCCCACCACCCTCTGCATAAAGAACTTTCCACGCACATCTCCCTTAAACTTTTCCCCTCTCACCTTGAAATCATGACCCGATTAATTGAGTCCTCCACTCTGTGAAAAAGCTTCTTGTTATCCACCCTGACTATGCCTCTCATGATTTTGTAGACCTCAATCAGGACTCCCTCAACTCCATCCTTCTAACGTAAATAATCCTAATCTACTCAACCTCTCTTCATAGCTAGCAACATCCTGGTGAACCTCCTCTGCACCCTCTCCAAAGCATCCACATCCTTTTGGTAATGTGGCGACCAGAACTGTACACAGTACTCCAAATGTGCACGAACCAAAGTCCTATACAACTGTAACATGACCTGCCACCTCTTGTACTCAATATCCCATCTAATGAATGAAAGCATGCCATATGCCTTCTTGACCACTCTATCGAACTGCATTGCCACCTTCAGGGTACAATGGATCTGAACACCCATTTCTCTCTGTGCATCAATTTTCCCAGGGCTTTTCCATTTACTGTATAGTCGCTCTTGAATTGGATCTTCCAAAATGCATCACCTCGCATTTGCCTAGATTGAACTCCATCTGCCATTTCTCCACCCAACTCTCCAGTCTATCTATATTCTGCTGCATTCTCTGACAGTCCCCTTCACTATCTGCTACTCCACCAATCTTAGTGTCATCTGCAAACTTGCTGATCAGACCACCTACACCTTCCTCCAGATCATTTATGTATATCACAAACAATAGTGGTCCCAGCACAGATCCCTGTGGAACACCACTGGTCACAGTTCTCCATTTTGAGAAACTCCATTCCACTACAACTCTCTGTCTCCTGTTGCCCAGCCAGTTCTCTATCCATCTAGCTAGCGCACCCTGGACTCCATGCAACTTCACTTTCTCCATTAGCCTATCAAGGGGAACCTTATCAAACGCCTTACTGAAGTCCATGTATATGACATCTACAACCCTTCCCTCATCTATCAACTTTGTCACTTCCTCAAAGAATTCTATCAAGTTGGTAAGACATGACGTTCCTCGCACAAAACCATGCTGCCTATCACTAATAAGATCATTTTCTTCCAAATGTAAATAGATCCTATCCCTCAGTATCTTCTCCAGCAGCTTCCCCACCACTGGTCAGGCTCACCAATCTATAATTACCTGTAATTTCCTTGCTAACCTTCTTAAACAAGGGAACAATGTTAGCAAACCTCACCCATGCTCAAGGATGTTGCAAAGATATCTGTTAAGGCCCCAACTATTTCCTCTCTCACTTCCCTTGGTAACCTGAGGGATTGGGGATAGATGTTTGATTACTCTTGGTCAAGTCAGTACAGGAGGAGGAAGTGTTGGGTATTCTAAAAGACATTAGGGTGGACAAATCCCCAGGTCCGGATGGGATCTATCCCAGGTTCAAACTTGCATTCCGAGTCAATGAGCACCGGAGGAGGCTGACAATGGACATGTTGGGAGTGGGATGAGGGGTTGAAATGGGTGGTGACCAGGCCAGGCAGAGAAGCTTGGTGAAACAATCACCTAGTCTTCATTTGATCTCATTCACGTAGGGGAGTCCACGTCAGAGCACCAGATGCAATAGACAAAGTTGGAGGACATGGGGGTAAAGCCTTTTATTCATGCATAAGGAGCAAGAGGGTAACTAGAGAAAGGGTTGGCCCACTCAAGGACAAAAGAGGGAATCTGGGGACTTGTCCACCCTAATGTCTTTTAGAATATCCAATGCTTCCCCCCTCCTTAAGCTGACTTGACCTAGAGTAACCAACCATCTATCCCTAACCTCAACATCCGTCGTGCCCCTCTCCTCAGTGAATACTGACACATATTACTCATTAAGAATCTCACTCATTTTCTCTGACCCCTCGCATAACTTCCCCCTTTTGTCTTTGAGTGGGACAACCCTTTCTCTAGTTACCCTCTTGCTCCTTATGTATGAATAAAAGGCTTCACCACAATCTCCTCCAACTTTGTCTATTGCATCTGCTGCTCTGACGTGGACTCCCCTACATGAGTGAGATCAAATGTAGACTAGATGATTGTTTCACCAAGCATCTCTACCTGGCCTGGTCACCGCCCATTTCAACCCCTCCTCCCACTCCTAACATGTCCGTTGTTAGCCTCCTCTGGTGTTCAGCGACTCAGAATGCAAATTTGAAGAACAACACCTTATCTTCTGCCTGGATACCCTACAGCCTGGAAGGCTCAACATTGAGTTCTCCAATTTCAAATAACCTTGCCACCCATCCCCCAGCTCCCCTTCCAGTCCCACATCCTCCCTTCCATTTCACCTTCTGACCCTCCCTTCTGGCCACCAACCAGATTCATTCCTCCTGTTGACCAACCAGGCCGCACCTAAGACCAGTGTCCACCTATCACCACCATTCCAATTCAATCCCTCCACCCTTGCCATTTATCTGCAGTTCTCTGCACACTCACATCCCGTCCTGAAGAAGGGTAATACTCGAAATGTTGACTGCTCCTTTCCTCCAGATGCTGCCTGGTCTGCTGTGTTCTTCCAGCCTCCTGTTTAGTCTACTTTAGATTCCAGCATCTGCAATTTTTTTTTGTCTCTAGCATCTGCTAGAACCAGGGTGTCAACCAAGTCCTGCCTGCCTTTTAGTGCCCCGGTACAGTTGAGCTTTCTTCATGCACAAGTAGGCCCTTCTTCAGGTTAATGTCCTCATCACTGCCTCTTGGATAACTTCTCCTGTTAGTCCATCACCTCAGCATCTATTATGTCATTGCTTGTTAGAATTGTACACAGCACAGCAGTTTGGAACACTCTTTACTGCTTCTAAAGGAGGTATCCCCAGACATCTCCAAGTTGAGGATGTGCAACTTCGGCAGCCCTATCACTGTTCCACCAAGACCGTAGTGATAGCATGTACACCGACTTGGTGAAGATGTCATGTCTTCAATGTGCAGCCACTAGACATACCTGATCAAAAATGACCTTAACATTGTCTTTGCAGCTTTCCAACTGATGGGTTATGACTGCCCTGACTATTCCTTTAGGATAGACCTTGCCCAATCCCTGGAAGTGTATTCAGACAAATTCTTTGACAGCGAGAATCACAAGTTGATGAATTACTATGGTCAAGCCCTCAGATAGTGGCCCTGATTGACAGTACCCTGACCCCTGGCCTGCCCTTAACTGCACTGAGCACTAGTCCCTATCCACTTTCTGGCATAGCCACTTGATTGAATTCACATGGAATAGGCTTGCTGTACAAGCAGCTGGCACAGGCACTGATGTCTTGGTGTGCCACCCAGCCAGATGTTTCACAACCCTGGCTCAGATCCTAACTGAAAAAGATGACAGATAGCCTGTCTGTGTGTCTGCACAGAGAACACTTCAATGTAACAGCACTGAGAGCTTTAGGTGATGCACCAATGTGGAAAAAGGTATGGCAAGGCAATGCATGGATGCTGTGAGCATGAAGAAGGTGCTTAGTGAATGAGTATTAAGACAGCAAGAAATCAGTCTTGAGATGTAACTTGGTCCAATCCATTAGCTGGGTGCTCTAGTTGAACAGCATCCCTGCTGCCATCTTTCCATGCTTGATATCATTGTGACCTGTACTGCAAATCTGTACTTCCCAGGCAGTCGACAAACGTATCAGAGAGATGCCATGATGGGCATGAGAGATTGGTAAATGTCAGATGCTAATATCTACAATGACAGTTGTATATGACTAGTGCCCATAGACCTTGCTTTGAGGTACTTTTTGGTGCTGA
Source organism: Stegostoma tigrinum (assembly GCF_030684315.1). NCBI lineage: Eukaryota > Metazoa > Chordata > Chondrichthyes > Orectolobiformes > Stegostomatidae > Stegostoma > Stegostoma tigrinum. Next base: position 39,912,743 of record NC_081360.1, on the reverse strand, counting down.
GCAACATGGAGATTCATACAGCCAGAAGCAAACTCAAGTCCACAGGAGCACAAACTAATTCCCACGTCATAAATTCTCAAAGGCTACCTTGTTTGATGCTTTTGGTGAGATGGAAAGTTAAATACTAATTAGGTGAACTGCAGCATTAACAAGTCATTTGGGAAATTATAATTTCCCATAATCGTCATCCTGCTGCTGCTTAGTAAGAAACTCACCTTGCCACTTGGCAAAATCATTAAAGATGCAGCAAGATGCTCCTAACTTCAAGATGAGCCTCGCCAGAGCCTTCATCTGATTCTGTCACAAATCTCGCTATTGGCAACATGGATGGAACTGTTCTTTAGATGGATCAAAATCCTTTGATTTTCTTATAAAAATTGCATAACAAGAACTTACAACTATTTTGACGGAGATTAAATTTGCAATCTTATGATTTGAAAATTGTTGATATATCTGGAAAAGCTTCTTTTATGTCCTGAGTTAATTAGCAAGTATTTCAATACTGTGGTGATATCTTTTATATATGCTTGCAAGGCCTGATGGTTTAGTTTTGTTTACTTTAGGACTTGCATCAGTTAGGCAATTACAGCTCAAGGATTTTGTTCAAACCTTCTGGGCAGGAAGTTGTTTTTAAATCTTAAAGGAAAAATCCAGAGTAGAGAGAAATTTTGATTTCAGTTTTAGGCACTTCTGTGAAGTACTTGCATGGACAGCTCCTGAGAAGGGGAGAATATGGTAGATTGAATTATTTTAGACTAACAAATCAGTGATATTCCCAGACTGCATGATTATCCAATTATTACGCATATTCATTTGGTGAGATTTAAAGGTTCAAATTCTTGAATCCCTCGGATTACCTTAATATGATTTTAAATTACAATTTAATTGAATTAAATTAATTTAATTTAATCTTTAAAGGTTGCAAATAAGCTTGTAAAACCATTGTTGCAATTAAAAATTGAAATTCATTTTGGATCTATATTTTGAAAAGAATTTTACGATGCGGAATATGGCAATAAAAAAGTGACAGAAGCACACAAGAACCCTACCAAAACCTATCTCAACATGAGCAACTCACTACATCTATTAGCAATATTCTGGGCATGAGGTGGCATTCTCGTGAGGCAGCAGTTCATCACCTATTCAGGAAGTTATTGCTTGTGAACAACTTTATCACTGGCAGATCGGACCTCAAGCAATATGCAGCTTCCTATGCTACCACACACCATACTCAAACTAGGCACTGAGAATTCTTAACTCAGAAGTAAGAGCTGGTATAAACACGAAAAGTGCTGAAGAACCTCAGGTGATCCAGCAGCATCTGTACAAAGAGAAACAGAGTTAATGCTTCATATCCAATTTTTTTCAGCTGTTCATTTGTGAGATATGGGCATTGTTAGATGGACAGCATTTCTTAGCCATCCCTAGTTGCCCTTGAAAAGGTGGTGGTAAGCTGCCTTCTCGAACTGCTGCTGTCCACCAGCTGTTGGTTGGCCCACAATGCCATTAAAGAGGGAATTCCAGAACTTAGCCAATCAAGCAACAGCAAAGAAACAGCGATATATTTCCAAGTCAGGATGGTGAATGGCTTGGAGGGGAAATTGGAGGTAGTGGTGTTCCCATACACCTGCTGTCCTTGTCCTTCTAGATGGAAGTGGTCGTGGGTTTCGAAGGTGCTGTCTGAGGATCTTTGGTGAATTTCTGCAGTGCATCTTGGAGACAGTACACACTGCTGCTACTGAGCATCGGTGGTGGAGGGAGTGGATGCTTGTGAAAGCAGTGCCAGCTAAGCAGGGTGCTTTGTCCTGGATGGTGTCAAGCTTCTTGAGTGTTGCTGGGGCTGCACCCATCCAGGCAAATGAGGAATATTCCATCACACACTCCTGACCTGTGCTTTATAGATGGTGGACAGAGTTAGAGGAATCGGCAAGTGAGTTACTTGCTGCAATATTCTGAACTTTTGGCCAGCTCTTGTAGCCAATGTGTTTATGTGGTAATTGGCCAGGTTGGATTTGACCTGCTTTTTGTGTACAGGACATACTTGCACAATTTTCCACATTGTCAGATAGATGCCAGTGTGGTAACCGTACTGGAATAGCCTGACTAGGGGACCGGAAAGTTCTGGAGCACAAGACTTCAGTACAGTTGCTGGAATGTTATCAGGGCCTGTAGCCTTTGCAGTATCCAGTGACTCCAGTCATTTCTTGGCATCATGTGGAGTGAAGCAAATTGGCTGTTCTCTTCAGAACTGTTGATGCTGGAAAATGGAAGTATTTATGTTGTTGACAAAGTAGGAGGAAGAGGAACAGAGAGAACAGATTGTGAGGTGCACAGAGCAAAAGTCAAAGGGAATGCTCATGGTGATAAAAGAGTGATAGAGATGGAAAATGGGTGGAATTTAACATGTGAAAATGTATTCCTTTGTCTTTCACGCTGTGTACCCTGACAATCTGTTCTACAAATTCCTCCTCCTTCTTTGTCAACACCTTAAAAACCACCATGTGGTAAATGTAGAAAGTGGGTTGCCGCTGTGTGAAGCATGCTCAGGGCCCTATTCAGGGGGATCGGAGGCTTCAGGCTAGGAAGAGAGGGAACTAGAATTATAAAACAGGGCAATTCTATTTGTAAGGGTAAAGCATGGATGAGAACGGGGTCATGTGGGAGGGTGTTCCGGCCACATCAGGATCAGGCTGGCTTCAAGGGAGAAACAATTAATGACCAAATCTAGGTCACTTTCCATGCTAGGAGCTGAGAGGGATGAAAGGTGAATATTTGAGGTGGAGGTTAGATACCACTTCCTGAAGAGTGCTTACTGTCACTTTCCATCGTGCTGAAAATCCAAGCTGTAGCGGGAAAGAAAGTGGCTGTGACCACATCCAGAATGAGCAGAGTAGGTGTCTCAAGCTGAGAAAGAGGGCACCACATGAGTCCTTTAGTCCATGCACGAGTACAGGGCACAGACCTGCAGGCTCTCAATCCCTGGGATCCTGAAGCATTGGCCCCCTGTGTGCCATACACTTCCCTGCTCCACATATTGTAACCACTTCTTGCAAGAGAAGTGTTGTTTGATCAAGACGGGTAATAGTGCTCACCTTGCTCAGTGTCCTATATATGCCTAGCTCACCTTGCTAACAGGTGCTGCAGCAGGCTGTCTCTCACACACACACACACACACACACACACACACACACACACACCTCAAAGTTACATCCTCTATAGACATAATGTTACCAGGTGTCAGTTACGCTGGGATGTAGACTAAAATTCAAACAAAATGTTAGACTGGTAACATTTATTAAAACAGGAAAATTGATCATCCCCCAGCCACCAATTTTCCCTCAAAACATCACCTTCATTCTTTCTCTGTCGGTGCAGTCCTAGGTTTCAGTGCTGTGAAGGAGAAAGGTTCGTCAGTGGCAGAACCCTTTGGCCCTGGCTGTTTGGCTTTACAGCCTCAGACATTTTCGGCTTTTGTCCTTAGACAGTCCAGGCATCCTGAAAATCTTCTTCCCAGAGGCATGTGGATTCACCTCAGCTTGAAATTTCATAGATCAGAGGAGGGCAGATGGGTGGAGATAGAAGGGTTGGGAGGAGACCTGAGCTTCCTTTTCCTGTTGAGTGTCTCCTGCCCACGACCTGCCTCCTTGTGAGGACGGTGTAACTTGAGAATGCTGAGGTTCCCAAGCACCCACAATGATGTTATACATTCAATCATGAGGACCAATGGAGCAAGGGTCTGTTTGGATATCCAACACACCCTGAGCATGCTGGAGCTGGCTCTCCAAGGCAGATGCCAACCTATCCATAGCAATGAGGATTGCTGCCCTCCCACACACTTGTCTGCCCCATGGCTGTTCCTCCATGTGCATGTGGATATAGTCCCTGATTGCTGACTCCACTGGGATCCTCGAGCCTGATCTCGCACGACCCTCCAACAGCCATTGGCCTGGTGTGTTCCTCCCTCGGCCAACTTCAGAGCTGTCACAATGAGGTACTGTGTGCTCCCAAATGTTCTTCAGGTTTCTAAATATGGTGCAGGTGGGAGAGCTGCTGGTCTTTCTGGAGATATCAGGTGCAAAGCAAGTTGTTCTGGGAATGTTGGGTTGTAGAATGGGGCTACTGTGGATGAAGGGGCACTTTAGGGTCAGGTAGCTAGTTCACCAGGCAATTTTGATAAGATGTACTGAGAAAGCCTGCTAGATGTCACGAAGAAAAAACTTCTGGGAAATTCAACAAAACTAGCACTCAGCCAAAAAGACATAAGAATCAGCTGATTGCACTGCAATAGGTATAAGACAATTGCCTCACTACAGTCTTTCATCTGCTTTACTGTAATACATCTGATACATTCTAAGAGGCTGAAGAATCTACAGATTTGCGGGTTTGTTTTACTTGAGGTGATCACAAATGTTCAGAAGACAGGATCATTAGGTAGAACCTCTGCCTGTTGTAGAAATGTCCAGCCTTTGAGATTCAGCACCTAGCTCTCTGCCAAATACAACATCAGTACACACTGACAGGTACACTCCTAAATTAAACACAAGATACCATGAATTTCAAAAGTCATATCACAACCAGTAAACATGTTTGATGCTGGGGTATCCATTACTGGATTTCAATTTGAAAGTCTGTGTTCCGCTCAAAAGTAAACTATAAGCACACCAGGATGAAATCAATTTGAATGTCAGCAGGTTGATGACCTTGAGGTGTGTAGGGGATAGGGTTAGATTGTGATCAAGAATAATTGACACATTGTTAATGAAGCTAGCTGGCTGCACTAACCGACCTTAATTCATTTGGTACTACAATGCTCAGATTTGATGTTATTATGCGGGTAGCTAGAGACATATTGCAGAATCTATCAAATATTTTCGGTGATGAGACCTCTTTGGGCTGTCTCCTGGGCTTGCTAAGTATTTCCGGGCAGCTCTTTGCTTGATGAGCCTCCTCTTGTTTGGATGATGCTGTGACCAGCATTCTCATCATTTCATGAGATCAATTTCTGGAGCATCTTGCAATTAAGTTCCTTTTAGCTTTTTCTTGCCTGTGGTGGTAAGAGTTATGATTGCTACCTTTTACTATCTAAAAAGAACATACTTACATTTGCTTGATTCAGACATTGATGCTGCATGCACATTTGTTTCCACTTTTTACTAAACTTCTTTCAGCTTTCATCTGGAAGGCAGTGATTCCTAGTTTTCCAGAATACCATGAGCGCTTACATGCAATCTTCACGTCTGGGCCCGGATAGCGTGTCTTGTGGCTACAAAAACAGAAGTTGCTGGAAAAGCTCAGCAGGTATGGTAGCATCTGTAAAGAAAAAAGTCAGAGCTAACGTTTCGGGTCAGGAAGAGGTTCTGAGAAAGGGTCACCAGACCTGAAATGTTAGCTCTGATGTTTGTCTTCACAGATGCTGACAGGCCTGCTGAACTTTTCCAGCAACTTCAGTTTTTGTTTCTGATTTACAGCATCCGTAGTTCTTTTGGTTTTATTTAACATTTGTTAATATGCAATCAATATTCATTTTTAGGTCGCACAATAAGAATGAGCACATGTCCAAGGTACTAGAGGCTTTAGTGCTTCTTAAAAAGCCACTTCAAAGGACTTGAGTTGATTTCTGAACAGTAGGGCTGCCTTCACATTCCGACTTTTCCCATTGCAGAGACAATTTTACAACATTACAAAGATGATGCCAATGTACTGCACACTGCTTCTACAGCAATGAACTCCCCAGTCTCACACTCCTCTATACATGGCACCATTAAATTTTGCCTTAATATCAACTGGTGTCATGGCGGAATATTAGAGATTAACTGCAATGGACCCAGTGCCAAGTAATGCTGGTGAAAGCAAGCACATGTTTGGAGAGTGAGAAATAGCCCTTTAGCCTTCCTTGATTCCATATTGTAGGGTTACATATCGCTCCATCTGCTAGCTGTATACTTAAAATATTCATGGCTCGGTCGTTAACAATTAAAGAATTATTGTCGCTGTGCTGGGAATTCTTATGGTGACTCTTAATCTGGCCCGCTTCCAACATTTTATTAATATGAGTCCTTCTTAATCAACAGAGAAAATGGGTGCAGAATTCAATCTACTGAAACTTGTAAGTTCTGCAGTGCAGACATGGTGTCTGTATTCTTATTCCTCCCAAAACTCGAATGAAAGTGAAGAATTTACAGCCACAGGTTCAGCTACACAACCCTTATATCAGAAAACACCGCTGTATATGCAAGGTTGATAAGCATGGCAACAACTTTTTGAATGTAGAAAGTGAATATACACGGCATATGTCAAACTTGTTTTGCCATTATTTGAGGCATTCTCTACATTTTACAGATCACAATGGCACAGTCTACAAACTGGTGAAGTGATAGAGTGCCATTGCCATAAGCAGGATACAAATTAGAATAGCAATAGGTTATCATTTCTTCTGATTACATACAACATCCTTATCATTAGCTGTTTATGTTAGACTTCTGTAAATTAATCATAGAATCCTTACAGTGTGCAAGTAAGCCATTCAGCACATATCAATTCTCCAAAGAGCATTCCATCCAAACCCACCCCACTATCCTGTCCCTGTAACCCTACATTCCCCACGGCTAACCCGCTTAGCCTATTCATCCCTGGGCACTATGACAATTTAGCATAGCCAATCCACCTAGCCTGCACATCTTTGAACTGTAGGAGGAAACCGGAACCCCCAGAAGAAACCCATGCAGACATGCGGAGAATGTGCAAACTCCACACAGACAGGCGCTCAAAGGTAGAATTGAACCCAGGCCCCTGGTGCTGTGAGGCAACAGTGCTAACTGCTGAGCCACCGTGCTGCCCCTCTGGAAAATACTGAATGTCCAGAGTATTTCTTGTATTAATTAGAATGGGTATACACATTAATCAGATGAATAAGTGCAACATTTGGAAAATAGAATGTGTGTGACAACCAGGTGAGGAAGGTAATCGGCTCCCCTCTTTTAAACCCCCTTTCATTCAGTTGCAACAAATATTTTTATTCTTTCTTTAGCACGCACCAAAATAATTGAATAAAGTGTAGATCACTGGAAAATGAGCCAGCCAATGAATGCTGCTGATTCCACTCTTACAGCAAGAGTTCATAGAGAATTAAACAGTTCGCTTTTACATGGGATGGTTTCCAATGTGTCTCAGGATCTCTTCTTCCACCATTGGGGACAGTCTGTTTCCTCTGCCTGGGTTCCTTTTTTTTTAACTCCAACCTATCTCAGACTTAGCTCATCCTTATGCCTCCCTGATCAGTGACTGTTTCCACACCTTAGCTTTCCTGAGTTTATAGGCCTGAACTCAGTCAGCAGAGAAAATTGCTGCCTTTCTGGGCCATGCTAATCACTGTTCTTCTACATGAATCTGGATTGGAAAGGGTTTTATGTGCTTGAATTCCTTGTGATGAAATAATTGAGTTAGGTGTTTTTCTCTCGCCAGAGCTATTTATTCTTCTCAGCTCAAGCTTGTCTCAATTTAAAGTCCCTTTCTTCTTTCCTTTCCTTCCTCTCTTTCTCTGTCACTCACCATTCCTACAAATTCATTTTCTAATCTATTTCTCTCTCCTTGGGTTCCAACTCTGGATATCTCGCCACCTTTCTTTTACAATTTCTCTTTTTTCAGGCTTTCAGGCAGGATCCATTCTCACATGCTATAGTACCAATTTTGATTCCCAAGGTAAGGCTGTTAATATTTCAGAATTTATTTTGTCCTTTTCTATGAAAGTATTAGTATCATACATGAACATGGTAGCATTTTTAATCATAGAGACGCAAAAAATCCTTTACACAGTGTTTTCTTTAAAAAAACCACACAGATGCAAACGAAATAATTGTTTCCCCACTTCAAATCTGTTGTTCATTTATGGAAATGTCAGGTAAATCTGTTGTGGAATCTGTGGAAATCTGAAGTTCTCAGTGATTTCCCAGTTTGCATTTTCATCAGGCACTGAATTCAAAACAATGAAAGACACAGTTTGAGAGAGACAGTTCCAGCTCTTTTTGCCACAATTTCACATTTCCTTCTCTCTATTGCTTTACCGTTGCTTTTGAATCTGAAATCCAACGCAATTTTCCTTCCAACCTGTTTAACTTTCAGATGAGCTTTTTATTTTTAGTGTGAAATTATTTTACACATGTGATTTAAACAAGAGACATTGGTTTCTTGGCACTGGCTCAGTTGTCTAGTTGCAATATCTTCAGATAAATAAGGTAAATTCAGTGCAGTTCACTTCATTTATTCCATGTGTGTCTTCCAAAACCTGTCTCAATCTTTGATTAGCAGACCAATGCAGCCATGTTGGGCCCATTGTAGTGATTGGAACTAAGGGCATGTCATTGGCTACATGGAGTTGTTAACCTGGGCCAATAAGGAAAGCCCTGGTTGACCAAGATAAACAGGGGATTTAGAACCTCCTCAGTTCAGGGGACTGACTCTGAGCTGGCTGGTCACAGGCAGTGTACAGTGTACAAGTAAATAAACAGTGACTAGGTGATGGGATACCAGCCTCTACACAGCTATATTTCACCCATGTTTATTTCTTTTTGAAGAAACATTTTAGTCCATTAAACATGTCAGTTAAACCCATTGGATGCTGTAAGTTAAACTTTGATAGTCCATATTACCACTGTCATAACAGTAATGAAATGGGTGATACAGGTGGTGAGAAAATATTGAGATAACAACCACAGAGTACATTGCTTTTGAGCGTATCGCCATATTACACCCGTTATCATATATTCAATAAATCAATACTGGTATAAATTCTTTAGAGGAGCCTGTACTTCAGTTACAGATGCCAGACCTCATTGACAATCCAGTCATTAAGGCACCCAGGCTAGAGAACAATGAACTGATTCTTACATTTCACTCAACTCACTATGTGGAATTTTCCAAAGTTACCCATATTGGCTTGACAGTGGAAATTTGTCACATGGAGATGGAGGGAAATGGCATGACTAGTTAATATTTAAATGTAGGTAACCAACATTCAAAGGGATGAGGCCACGTAAGCTGGTGCAGAACATTCTCAGTTTCTCAAATATTGCAAATATTTTATTTGCATTTTACAGTCTTTCCTAAGGTTGCACACTTATGAAGCTTTGGGGAGAGGTTGAGTAGGTAGCACAAGATGCTGGAGTGAAGAGAGCAGTGAATGGAGATAGAGAAGTGGATACGATAATAAGGAAGGAGCAAGAGACTGTAAACAAACATTTGGATGAAGCAATCTTTTGTTTGATGGTGACGTATTGTACCTAGAAGATCTGAGAACCAATATAAAAGTAAATGGTGTATATTCAAGAAACTGCCATTGAGAACATCACAGTTTCATATCCTAGCTAGAACAGCCACTGATACATGCCACATAAGTATCAGCTCTCAAACTATTTAATGTTTAGTCTTGGCTCATATCAAGATCTCAAACAACTTTGAATTATATTTATTACTTCTCACACATTCCAATAGACCAGCAAACCATGCATTCAAGTTACAACTGCAGTTAAAAAATTTACTTACAGATTCCAGGTATCATATTTATCAGAAATCTCTAACACAGCCTGACTATCTGATATGCAGCTAATTGCTGCAACAAGGATGAACCTAGGTTCATTGTACCTCTTCCATTTCACCACAAATTACATCCGAAGATACCTTCCACTGTTTACATGACAAAGTAGTAGTGAGCTGCCTTCTTGAATCTGTGCAGTCCATGTGAGGATGTAGACCACAATGCTGTTAGGAAGAGAATTCCGGGATTTTTATCCAGTGACATATTATCAAGTCAGGACGGTGAGTGGGGCTTGGAAGGGAACTTGCAGGTGATGGTATTCCCTTGTATTGACTATCCTTCTTCTCTTAGACAGTTGTGGTTGAGAGCTTAGAAGGTGCTGTCAGAGGTGCATGATGTGAATGGTATGCATCAGTACCATTAGCATCACTAATAACGAGCACCAATGACTAAACATGAGCATCAGTGATCAAGGGAGTGGATGGTTTATGTATATGGTGTCAATCAAGTGGGCTGCTTGTCCTAGATGGTATCAAACTGTTTGAGAATTGTTGGAGTTGCATTTACTCAGCAAAGTGGAAAATATTCTTGACTTGTTATTTATAGATGGTAGTCAGGCTTTGGGGAGTCAGGAGGTGAGTCACGTGCTGAAGTATTCCTACTTTCTGTTCCATTCTTATATACACAGAATTTAAATAGCTAATCTAGTTCAGTTTCTGGTCAATGGTAACTCTCAGGATGTTGATAGTAGTGGTTTCTGTAAAGGTAACATTGAACGTCAATGGGCAATAATTAGATTATCTCTTATTGGAGGTGGTCATTCCCTGAATGTTGCCGTGCTGGAAGATACTGGCTTAAAGTGTATGAAGTTCTGAAGCACATATCTATTGCTGGAAAGTAAACAGGGCCCAAAGCATTTGTAGTATCCAGTGCCTCCAAACATTTCTTGCTATCACATGAAATGAATTGAATTGACTGAAGACTGGCACATTTGATGCTGGGAGGAGGCTGAGACAGGCCATCCATTCGGTACTTCTGGCTAAACACGGGTGCAAATGATTCAGACTAATTTTCTGCACTGATGTGCTGAACTCCCCTTTTACTGAGAATAGGGATATGGTTGGAGCTTCCTCCTCCATTGACTTGTTTAGTTGTCCACCACCATTCACAACAAGATGGGCACAACTGCAGTGCTAATATATGATTAGTTGGTTATAGAGTTGCTGGGCTCCACCTATCACTTGCTGCTTATGTACGTAGTCCTCTCCGTACCATCACCAGATTGGCACCTCCTTTTTAAGCATGCATGGTACTGCTCCTGGTACACACTCTCTTCATCAAACCAGTGTTGATCCCCTAGCTTAATTATTATGGTAGGGAAGGGGGTATGCCGGGCCATGAGACTTGTAGAACGGAGTACCATTCTGCTGCTGCTAATACCTCACAAAGCCTCATGGATGTCCAGTAGTGAGTTTCTAAGTCTTTTCCACCTTCACCCCATTTAGCACAGTGATAGTGCCATTCAATATGGTGTAGAGTTTTCTCAATGTGAAGATGGGGCTTCATCTCCACAAGGACTGTGCTGTGCCAATGCTTACCAATAATGCAATAGATAGATACAAATGTGGCAGACAGATTGGTGAGGATGAATCAAGTATGTTTTCACTGTTGTAGGTGCTTTTACCTCTTGCTGCAGTCCAGCAGTAATGCCTCTTAGAAATCAACCAGCTCCATCAGTGCTGGTGCTTTTACTCCACTCTCAATGATGGATATTGAAGCCCCCAATCCAGAAAACATCCTGCACCCATAGCAGTCTCAGGGCTTCCTCCAGGTGGTGTTCAAAATGGAGCAGCACTAATTCATTAGCTGAGTGGGGTTAGTTCATGATAATTAGCAGGAGATTTCCTTGCCCATGTTTGATCTAATGCTTTGACACTTCATGAACTCCACAGTCAATATTGGAGACTCCCAGGGTAGTTCCCTCCTGCTGAGAAACCATCGTGCTGCCACCTCTGCAGGATCTGTCCTGCTAGTGGTACAGAACACACCGAGGCGTGGCGATGGGTATTGCTTGGGACAGCGTGTGTTAGCTATTACTCTGTGAGTACAATTATGTCAGACTGTGGCTTGAGACTAGTTTTCAATGCCTTTTTCGATGCCAGGTGATCCATGTGGTTTTATTCCTTCTTGAGATTTTCTAGCAATTGGTACAACGGAGTGGCTTGCTCAGCTATTTCAGAGGGCCATTAATGATCAACTATATTGTTATGGGTCTGGAGTCATGTGTAGGCTAGACCAGGTGAAGACAGCAGCTTTCCTTCTCAATTAATGAACCAGCAGCATTTTTTAAAAAATAACTACTGACAATGGTTTCACAGTCATCGTTAGAACTTTAACTGTAGACATTAATTGAATTTAAATTCTAGCAGCTGCCCTTGTAGGATTCGAACACAAGTCCCCAGGATATTACTTGGGTCTTTGAATTACTAATCCAGTGACCTCTACCACTGCACCATCACCTCCCCCTTTCTTTCCCATTATTGCTGATGTGAAGAATAGCATAAATCAATGAAAATTTCATGTCGTACTTATGTGATACAGCATATTCGGAGATAAGTCATGCATACCTTTGAGGGAATTATGCAGCTTTGGACCATAAACTAACAAAATTTTACAGTATTCATTAAGTACTGTAAAATAATGTTTCATATCTGTACGAACCTTGGTAACAATAATCTAATCTCATCACTTGTCTGTGTCTTCTCTACTGCAAATGTTTATCCACTTGCCTTTTAAAGGATGCAGCATTCTCTACCTTAACTGTTCTCTATGGCCAAGTATTCATAGAATCCCTATGTTGTGGAAGCAGGCCATTTGAGACCCCCTGACCCTCCAAACAGCATTCAAACCAGACCCACTGTATCACTGTAACCCACCAACATAGGGATCTTAGCAATTTAATTAGTGCAACATCTAAAGTCCTTATCCTTGTAGTTTATGTAAACTCTGTACCATTACCACAATTCTATTCCCTCCCACTAGTTTCTTAGGTCAAAACAGAATACATAATGACCTGGTTTGGCAACTGCACCGCCTATGGCCATAAGAAACTACAGAAGGTGGTGCACACAGCCCACACCATCACGGAAGCCAACCTTCCATCCATGGACTCCATTTACACAGCTCACTATCACTGAAAGGTTGCCAACAACATTAAAGACCCCCACCTCAGTAATGATCTCCTATAACCTCTTCCTTCAGACAGAAGATACAGAAACCTGAATACACATATGAGCAGGTTCGGGAACAGCTTCTTCCCAGCCATTATCAGTTTGATGAATGGACTCTCCAGCCTCAAATAATGCTGATTTTGCTAACATTGATCTTGCCTAGCTCACACTCTGTGCAATGTAACCTGGATGCCTCTGGGTCTTTTTGATCAACATATCCTTGCTTACTATGATCTGCCTGTACTGCTCATAAACAAAGATTTTTCACCGTACTTTGATGCACGTGACAATAAATCAATCAATCGGAAACTTATTTAACCATAAACACTACCTCTCAGGTCCATGTCCACTCCTAAAAATACTCATAAAAGCTATCGTAGTTTCCACATCACTAATTTTGCCTGTTTTTGCCAGTGTAACCAAACCAGCTCATTTGCTTCTGAAACTCTCATTTGTACCTTTGTCCAATCTGGGATAAATTGCACTGTGATCAGGTTTAACCTAATGAGCTGAATACTTGGTACTACATTCTTCCAAAATGGGTAAAACACCAGCAGTAGCAAAAGGAATTGGTCACTTAATGACCTTAACTGTCCCACAGATGTCCCCTCCATCACTGATATAGCACTCAAATTATAGGCCTCTTCTCCCCTCCCCATGGCAACTGCCTGCTAACCCACATCCACCCTCAGCAGCCCCAGGAGTGCTGTAATATGCTGGCCAGTGCTTGAGAGCAAAAGCAGACAGATCACTTCAGTCACCGAAATTCAGCCCTTCTTTAATCAGAGAATAATTCACTAATCATAAATCAATGTTTACACCTTTCAATTTATGCTTGTATATATCATTTTACAATTGAATAAAACATCTCCCACTGTATTTTTAACTATGAATTTCCTTTAATAGATCCATATTAGTTGTACTGAATATTTCTTTGTTTCACTAAATTGTCACTGATTTAATCTCAAATAATAGATTTTGAATTTGAATTATAGACAGTAGCAAATTAATTGAAAGTGAAAGGATTGACATGACACAAGAGGTCATGACAAGGCATGTTTTTAAACAGGGGCTAAATTATTGTCTTATATGAATTTCCCGGGAAATGTTACTTTCTGTTTAATAAACACTCACTAATGTATTGTACAGCCCTCATCAATTCTTATCTTCATTCCTACCTGTGTCATCATTGCAGACACCTTTGCACCCATTATATGGTGAGCAGTGATAGCGAACATCTTTGTTCTAGCTGCATTGTGAGAATATAACTGTTAAAGGCTACAGAGGTTAAAAATAGTGCAGACATTTCACTCATTAAACTGTCAGGCAAGCAACCATGATTTAATAACTGCAAAATAAGGTAGTCGCATGTTTCATAGGAGATTATGATGAAGACATTTTTTATTGTTCTAAAAAGGAACTATAAAGGGATCAAGAGCCTAATAAATGTAATAGTGATTTTACAATTCATTTTGCAATAGCTTAAATGTGTATCTTTCAGCCTTTGGGTGCCATATAAAAATGAGATCATGCAAATGTATTTTACATCAAAATTGCTGGTATAAAATTTTTGAAGTCTCTGTACAATCTGATTGAACAGTGATTTGAGGAAAAATTAAAACTGCAACTTATCAAGGCAAGAGAGTTAAGATTTATCTATTAGTGTTTAGCTGTAGCTGATGCAAGGTAATGTGCATGTACCTTTAAACTGTTGTCTGTCACCGTCTGCCATAAGACATGATGTCATGTATAATCCCATGTGTTGTGCTGGCAGGATACATCTGCAGTTCTACAGGTCAGACATGGCCACATAGTCTCCTAGATAATGTTGTCTGTCTAGAATCTTTTCTTCAAACAAAGAATGCCCAATATTATTTTATCAATCTTTGTCCAATGATTGGTATGTCGGCAGCAAAAAGAAGAACACGCTAGTGGCTGCTATGAATGCCTGATTTTGACTGGATTATTGTAGCTGGCTTATTTTCCCTCCCTGAATTCATGCAACGTTGCCGATTGTAAAATTAACTTCATACTCACCTCAATGAGTTTATCCAGAATCAATTAGAATTGACATTGAAAATACAGAATCTACAGCACATAAGCAGGTCATTGGACATAACCTGTCTAAGCTTTAAAGAATTCAAAAGGTAGAAAATGCTATTCATGTATCAAGGCTATTCTAACTAGACTTTATCAAAGTGCTTATTCTATTCGTAGAGCTCCAAACCACACAGTCTTTTGTTCTTCCTACATCAGTGAACACTAATTTCCTTCCACTACTCTCGTAAGACAACAGCATTGTTATGTCCCTGTATCATCCTCGATATATCTGTGTTGGAGAACAAGTGATCCATTTCCTTTTCAAAGGTACCAGTTGACATGGGACCAGTATGCTCCTCAGAAAATTTGTACTATGGTTTCTCTATTTTAAATAAATAATTATAAGCTCTGCTATTTCAAAGCCTTATCTTACATCTGTTCCCAGACTGATTGTTTTGCATGTGGGAACTATATTTATCGTCCTTCAGTTGCCAAAATATTCTCCAATGTTTAGAAAGCTCTGAAAAACATCTCCTTTGATTATTTGTGGATTCTACAATTTTATCCTGTCATGAACCAATATGTAGGGATGATATTAGTCTCAGCAAAACAGGTTTGTTGAGAATGAATGGTGCATTCCATTACGCAAAATCTTCTTCCATTGCAGTCATGAATGAAAGTGCAAACTCTACATAAAAGTCCTTCCTTAGTCTCATTATCACCTTATTTGATTTGAAATTAAAAGTCTAGGTAATATTGTCCAAATCAATGGAAAATAACAAACTGAAGCAATACATAACAGGCTGTTGACTTATTATGGGACCTCTTTTCAGATTCTGTGTAACATCTTAATTACTGAACTGTAAGTGTCTATGCATTGTGTCATAGCATCCCTGCAGTTTGGGAACAGGCCCTTTGGCCCAACAAGTCTATACTGACCCTCCAAACAGCATCCGACCCAGACCCATCCCCTTCACCTTTCCATGTAACCCTGCATTTCCGAAGGTTAAATTGCCTTATCTACACGCCCCTGAACACTATGGACAATTTATCATAGCCAATTCACTTAGCCTGCATATTTTGGACCTTGGGAGGAAACCCACACAGACAGGGGGAGAACTCCAACACAGACAGTTGCCCAAGGGTGGGATCAAACCCAGATCCTTAGCGCTGTGAGGCAGCAATGCTGACCACTGAGCCACCTTGCCTTTTCTTCCATTTCCTATGATGGAGCTTTGCCTATGTTGTGAAGAGTGAAGTGACGATTCTATTCGAAACATCTGAATAAATACAGGAAAATATTTAATGCAATTTATCAGAAGTATTAAACAACAGTCAGCAATTATTAGCATTGCTACTTGCTGACCATGTGCTTTGTCTGCCATCATAATTTACATTCTCCTGCTTTCTGCAATGTGAGCTCTGCCTACTGTTGCCATGCTGAGTGATGTCTATTCACTACCGTATATTCTGCTTCCTTCTTACCTCTGTCTAATTTCAACTTGACTCACTATTATATATTGGCCTGAAAGGTTGAGAAATGGGAACTGCTGATTGAGTAACAGAAGCACCGGCCTCTGCAACAGTGTCATGGGGGTACTGGGCAGACTAACTAAGGATCTAAGACCAAGTTGACTTAACAGTCTGTGTAAGAATGTACAAATTATGGTACCATATAAAGAGTCGCAGTAAATTGTGGTCATCTCCTGGCAGGACATGGCAGTCTCTTGGCCTAGAATGGCCTCAGCATGGACTCCTGGTCTTAAGGTGATTCCAGAGTGATTTCCCAGCCTCATAAACCTCAAAGTGATGCCCGGCACAGTCTGGAGCCAGTGCCCAGTGGAGACTGGGGTCTAGGGGCTAGCATGGTCAGGATTGGAAGACCATTAGCTCTGCAATGCTGGACTTATATATTTCTCTGTTTTCTAAGCTCTTGTAATTGAAGAAGCTGTGCCTAGGCACTGGCGCTGTAAGTGATGACTTATAAACTTTCCAATCCACTCATTTCAGTACATGCGATAATAAAGCGAATTCAATTCAATTCAATTTCAGAAGTATGGTAAATAATGTCTTGTTTGTGTGAGATTCTTTTAATTAGACCAGAAGATGGCTTTCGTCATCCACGCCAGGCTGGAGAAATATATACTTAGAATATATTGGTGACAACACTTACAATATAGAGCAATTGTAATGACCTGAAGATAACAAAGTATGAAGCTGGATGAACACAGCAGGCCAAGCAGCATCTCAGGAGCACAAAAGCTGACGTTTTGGGCCTAGACCATTCATCATCTAGGCCCGAAACGTCAGCTTTTGTGCTCCTGAGATGCTGCTTGGACTGCTGTGTTCATCCAGCTTCACACTTTGTTATTTTGGGTTCTCCAGCATCTGCAGTTCCCATTATCAGTAATGATCTGAAGATTTGTTTTAGCCTCATCAAATAATACGGTGATCAGTAGGATTGATCTGAATACTCATAAAGCATGTTGACAGATGGGAAAGGTCAGTGCTGGAGATCTGTTGAATCCTAGAGAAGGAAACCTCACCACTGAAAAATATTTCACTAGGAAGCATTTTGAACCTGGGAAGAGACGAGCTGAAACAGAAGAAATCTGCAGCTCTGAGACAGAGGCACAGGCTACATCTAAAGGTGTTGCTCCATGGGTATGGTCCCGGATTCAAGTTCGGCAAACAGATAGCAAAAATTCTATGAATCAAAATTTTAAAAAAATCCTTGGTAGAAATGGGAATCTTTAAACCGCACAATAATTCAGCTGGAAAAGATGAGAATTTAAAAGCAAAATATGTTCCAGCTCAGATCAGGCGTTGTAGCCAGAGAGCACAGATAACATGAGGCACAGCTAGAAAGAGACTGAAACTTGTAATCTGGGATTAAACTGTTGGGGACATTAAAGACACAATAATTAAAGTCCAATAATTAAAAGCAGACAACAGTTGGGCAAATTAAAGACACAAGCAGTTCTGATCCAACATGGAAATCCCTTTTTGGGAGAATTTGTTAAGACCACAAAGGGTAGGAATGTTCCATTAAAACCAAAGAAAGGGTGTGAATCCTTCATTTTAGCCACAAAATATGGGAAAACCTTCAGTTCAGCAGCAAACAATAGAGAACCATTAATACAAAACAGGGACCTCTAACACAGACAAAATATTGTAGCATATTAGAAAGCCATGGCATCAGAAATTGTACTGTCAGGAAGATTAAAGTTCAGCAATGGACCAAATAGAGCTCAAAAGTGGACATTTTAGAAAAAAACAATTAATGAGGAATAGAATATCTTTAAAACTGGATACTAAATCAGAGGCTGAACAAATAAACCTTTGAACAAATATGGTAGCACAAGAAGTGATGTTATAGATTGCCAAAGTGTAAAAGAAATGACAGTCATATGCAAGGAGGTATTGAAAGCCTTTGAGAATTCTTTCAATGTCAGAAATAATAAAATCCTTAAAACAGCAGTATTTAACAAAAGAATACAGCATCCAGGGAAATTCATGAATGATTTAATTAATGGTCTCTACAGACTAGAGGAAAGATGAGACTATGTAGAATTCATAAGAGATCAAATTAATGCAAGCAGTACTGAGCAGTCTTTGTCAGAATTACTGCTATCCACTGAAGACCTAACTCGAGGAAAAGCCATTCAGATTGTGATGAAAGCACAAGCCTGGAAGCAACACAGATCAATCGTAAAAGAAGGCAAAATTTGGCACCGGAGATCTGAGGAATCTATTCAAGGTACAAAATCACAAAGAACACACATCATAAGCCAATGCAGTGGGTAGGACAGACATCAGACACTAACAATCATTGATGTTACCTAGAATGGTGACGAAATGTCTGAAAACTAACCTTCCAGCTCAGCGAGCAAACTCACATCCAGAACTAACAATCATTGCCAGCACTGTGGAGCAAACATTGTACATGTGAAGAAACTCCAATTGTTAAAACATCCTACTGTGCATTCGGCTGGAGCAGGGCACAAACACAGAAAAGTCAAAGATAAAATGAGTGCACACACAAAGAGACAAATAACCGGAGTCTTCAAGGTCTACTTAGGTCCCTTTGGCCCAACTTGTCCGTACTGCCCAATTTCCACAATTAAACTAGCCCCTTTTGTCCTCATTTAGTACATATCTCTCCAAACTTATCTCAACCATGTACCTGTCTAAATGTTTCTTAAATGACAAAATTGTACTTGTGTCTGCAACTACATCTGGCAGCCCATTTCAGATACTCACCACCATTTGTGTGAAACAATTGTCCCTCAGCCCTTTGTATTTCGCCCCTCTCACTTTAAAACTATGCCCTCTAGTTTTAGACTCTCTTACCAGTCACTGCTCCAGCATCAATGCTGCATCCTGCACCCAGGCTGAACTGGAGCAGTTCATTGACTTCACTAACAACTTCCACCCCGCCCTCAACTTCACTTGGTCTATCTCAGACACCTCCCTCCCCTTTCTTGATCTCTCCGTTTCCATTTCTGCTGACAGCTTATAGACTGACATTTCCTATAAGCCCACAGATTCCCATAGCTACCTGGACTACTCCTCCTCCCACCCTGTATCCTGCAAAACCTCTATCCCGTTTTCCCAATTCCTCTGTCTCCATCGCATCTGCTCTTACAAGGAGACGTTCCACTCCCAAGCATCCCAGATGTCCTATTTCAAACAACACCTCCTTTCCATTCTAGCAAACAACCGGATTCATCTCTCCTACTGACCAACCAGGTCATACCTACTACCAGTGTATACCTATCACTACCATTCCACTACCTTGCACATTTCACCACCACCCCCCCCCACCTCTAAATGCAGCTCCACCCCATCTCTACATCCAGCCCTGAAGAAGGGTCATACCTGAAACTTTGACTACTCCTCCTTCAGATGCTGCTTGGTTTGCTGTCCTTTTCCAGCCTCCTGTTTGTCTACCTTGGACTCTAGCATCTGCAGTTTGTTCTGTCTCTGACTGGGCTAGTGTCATTTGGGCTGTCTGACCATTGAGTTCAGGAGTCTGTTTAAAAGCTACCCAGTAGTTAGACTAAGCTTCTAATATTCAAACTTTTCTTAGGTAACTATTAACTCTTCAGGTACACCATTTAAATGGATACTCCTGGAGGGTTCCTGGTGCAGGCAAAGTGCCCATGGTATTTGCAATTTCCCAGGTAAATCCTTTGCACTCACTTTGTCAGTGATTCTGACTGGAAATACGCTGCTATGCTACAGAAATGAATATTTGACCATCAGAAAGTTTGAGCCAATGCATACCATACCCTTGTAACACAAACAGTTGCAGAAGCACAACAATTCAAGTTTTATTTATTAAAAGAAACATGCTTTTAGTTAGACTAGAAGTTGGCTATCCTCATCCACATTGGACCATGAAGGCCCTTGAAAATGTATGCATAAAAAGGTATTACAAGCAATTGCGAAGAATTCACTGTTGGTGAATATCGTACAGACTGCCATTTGCATGCATTACAAACTAAATTGATTCTGCTACTTCTGCTGCTTATGAAAATCTGTATACACATCATATATCATGTACTTGTTTCAAACAATGAAGGACCTAAACATTTAAATTATGATTATGAATGAGAGCTGTCTAAATGCTATTAAATGGACAAAATACAAACTGTGCATTCCTTAACTCATTTGACTTACTAAAATTATCTGCAGCCTGTGTGATCAAACTGAAAGGCATACTTCCTAAAATATGCCTGCTAAAAATGGCATTTTACCTTGCTCTCTAAAGGTTAAAAATGTCTGAATATGGTCGTCCAGAATGATAAATTGTTCAGCATATGATGCATTAGATTAATGGTGATGAGACAATGAAGCACAAAGCAATTGCTTAGTGTTTCTATCATGGCTCATTGCCATAATCTCGGGTAACATTTCACCAAATACTTATAGTTTCCCTAATGCTTCCTTCAGAGTACCCACTCAGATCCCCTTGTCAGCATGCGTTAGTAAAGGAACTTAGTCTATCTCAGGTATAAAACTCACTGATGCAGAAACAATTGTTTTATGATGATACTTTACATGAGATTTAAAAACACTTTATACATTGTGTCAACAGAATTGCTGTTCACAATGTATTTCCACAGCTAGTAATTTTGGCAAGCCCTGAATACATATGCTAATAACTACAAGCCTGTAACTTCCCCACATATAGAATTATGAACTGCGCTATTCATCAATATGGAGATTGTTTTTCCTTTATTCATTCACAGGATGTGGGTGTCACTGGTGATGCAGCATTTATTGCCCATCCCTAATTGCCCAGATGGCAGTTAAGAGTCAACCACACTGCTGTTGTCTAGAATCACACGTGGGCCAAAGAGTTAAGGATGGCAGTTTCCTTCCCTAAAGGGCATTGGAGAGCCAGATGGGTTTTTCAAACAATTGACAATGGATTCATAATCATCATTAGAGTCTTAATTCCAGATATTTATTGAATTCAAATTCCATCACATGCCGTGGTTGGATCTGAACCTGGGTCTCCAGAACAATATCTGGGTTGCTGGATTAACAGTCCAGTGATAATACCACTAAGCCATTGCCTCCCCTGATATTGAGAGTTTACAAAATCTAATTTGAGGAATTGGAGGTCTTTGTTTATTTCAAATAAGAATGATGTGAAGGAGAGGAATCTTTTAACTGTATCTACCGGTCCATCAGATAAAACCAACTAATTAATTACTGTTGTTATACAATATTAGAAACTGGTATTTGCTGAGCCCATTTTTAAAGGAATACTGAAATCTAATTACAGGGATTAATGTCAAGAACATCCAACCAACATCCAAAATTAAACAGGGCTATTTTTCTGGCTTCTCTTTTGGCCACCTAAAACCGACATCAGATCCCTTGCATAGGTGAATGAGGAAAATAAATTTCCCTTCCCAGAAATTGGCAAGTGATGATGCGGTCAGCATTGAGTAAAATCAGGTTTTCTGACAACAAGAGGCCACCTTCCACCCCAAAAATAATTGAAAAAACGTGCTCCAGTTTTAATCAGGCAAAAGCAGAGGGTCTCCCAGACAGTGCAGTCATTATGATTAATTAACCCTTTCTAACCCTTCTAACAAGGGATTCAAAGTGTTTTAGGAAAGGTAGTAAAACAGACTAATCCAACCAGTCCTGATCTTAAGGGATCAAGGGGACAATTAATCCACCCTACTTCTTCATACATTCATAATAATATGAAAGCGATATCAGAGGAACACAAGGTACCCTTAACTATCTTATTTAAATGTTCTCCCAAGTAAATGGAAAAACCATCCATTAGTTCTTCGGCGATATCACAAGGAGCAAGCAGAACTCTAAAATCCCAAACAGGGCTATTCCAAGGCATCATACCATCATACTGCTATTTGACACGTTCAGTTGTTAATATTTGTGCAATTCTAAAGACCTTTGGTAAGTCCACAAGTCGGCAGCTATGTTGTGTGTGAAGACAGATTATTCTGATAGCACACTTTGAAGCTAAAATTATGGTGCTGGGTTTGCTCTGTGTCATTGGAAATGCAACATGGTATGATTTCTGTCTGTTTATTTCCCCATCTATTGATCACATCTCAAACACAGAGACTCTGACATTTGTATTCAATACAGGATGGAGGATTATTAATCAAAATAGTTGTATAGATCTGACAACATAAGACTAATTCGGATTTAGTCTGTGGTTAGAGACAGGAGTGTGTGATTATGAGTGAGGTAGGAATGGGGATACATATGGTAGCACTGGATTTGACCTCAATCTTGGCACTTTTCCAAATGTTTCACGTTTCATGCAGCCTGTGTGGATAAGATCAGTGACTTCAGTGAATAAGTGCACCAAACACAGCAATGGGACATTCAATTCAGGAAGCAAGAAGGAATATAGTAGTAGTCAGGGGATGGCTACTCTTCTCTGCAGCTGACACTATGAGCCCTCAGGCTGCGTGCCTGGCAAGTGCCAGAGTTAAGGATATTTCTTTGTGGCTGGAGAGGAGTTCATAATGGAAGGGGAAGGATCAAGCTGTAACGGTCCAAATGGGCACCAACAACACTGGCACAACAAAGAAAGAGGTTCTGTTGAGAAACAATAATCAGCTAGGAACCAGATCAAACAGGGTGACAAAGAAAATAATAGATAATAAAATGTGAGGCTGGATGAACACAGAAGGCCCAACAGCATCTGAGGAGCACAAAAGCTGACGTTTCGGGCCTAGACAAGGAAAATAATGTCTGGATTGCTCCATGAATCATGAGCAAATTGACATAGGATAGATGAGATCAGAAAATTGAACACATGACTCAAGGACTGGTATAAGAGAATTGGGTTTCGATCCATGGGGCATTGATTCCAGTACGGGGGAAACACAGAGCTATAATGTTGGGATCAGCTTCACCATACCGAGACCAGAGCCCTGGCAAACTGCATAACAATGTCCGTAGAAAAGGCTTTAAACTTAATAGTGGGGCAGACAGGAGGTGGGGTGGAGGTTAGTGTTTATAAGGCAAAATTCAAGAGTTGGATAAAAAGATCAAGTCAGTAGTGCAAGGTAGTGATGCAGATAATGATAATCAAAATGTGACACAGCATACAAATATAAGAGTGTGCCATCAAATAAGGTCAGAGTAAAGAAAATGGTAAGAAATCAGAACTAAAAGGCTCTTTTCTGAATTCATGGGGTTTTCTTAAAAAGGCAGGTATACTGGTATCACCAGTAGATATAAATGGGATAACCATTGCAGAGAAGTAGTTGCAAGTGATTATAGTGAGGAACTTATTTTCAAGATTTCTGATATTTTGAAAGGATAGAGATAAATGGCAGAGAGATGGAGTGGCTCTGCAAATTAAGGATGAAATCAGTATAGCGGTGATAAATGATCTTGACTCATAAGATCAAGATGAAGAATTAATTTGAGTGGAGATCAGAAATATCAGGAGAAAGGAATCAATAGTGGGAACAGTTTCCAAGCTTCCGGACAATAGCTATCATTAGGACAGAATATATATAAAGAAATAATGAAATGTTACAAGAAAGGAAATGTAATCATCCTGGGCAAATTGGTAAAGGCAGCCTTGACGATGAGGTCATGTAATGTATTCAGGTCAGTTTCTTAGAACAGAATACTGAAACCAACAAAGGAACAGCCTATTTTAGACCCAGTACAATGTAATGATACAAAATTAATTATCTCATTGTAAAGGATTGCAGTGATCACTAAAGTAATACAATTTCACATTAAGTTAGAGGGAGAGAAGATGTGAAACTAGTACCTTAAATCAAATCAATTACAAAACGATGAAGACACGTGAAATGATGGACATGAAATGATGGATAAGCAATACAGGCATTTTAGAAGGCATTTCATATCATATCAATGAGAAAAAATGATTCAACAAGAACAACACATGAGTGGTTTAGCAAGGAAGTAAAAGATGGTATCAAATTGAAATAAAAAATGTATAGAAAGCTGCCAAGTTTAGTAGTATTCTGGAAATTAGAAACCAGCCAAGGGTAACTAAAAATGTAAGAGGGAGAAAATGGAGCATGAGTGAAAAGTTGCAAGAACATAAAAGAAGTAAGTGCTTTTACAAATATATCAAAAAGAAAGAATATTCTTAACAGGACTTAGAAACACGCCAGCAATGCCACCAAACCTTTTGTTCCCCTATAATTCTCACACTTTTTGTATTTATTAACATCATGTAGGTAGAATCCCTACTGAATTGTAGATTTGCTGGTTCAAACATCAGCTGCATGCCTCTTTTTCTCCCAATCCACTCATACCCGACCTAAATTGCACATTCCTAGCACCTTTTTTTTTATAAAAGGAAGAATATCTCATTTTCAATTCTGTGCTGAAGCGAAAGTTTAGAATCGTATATGCCAGGAACGCAGAATCTAAATAAAAACAAGAAGAGTGATAAGACATAGCCTTCCTAACCCTGCACCAACTTAATTTCTTGTCAATCTGAGAGCACATTGTCATCAGTAGCCTTTTATTTCTATAGCACACATTTGGTATCTTTGTACATTCTCCACAGGAATTTGGTAGAATTAGGATCATGCCTTGCAATTGACTTGGATCTACAGGAAGGCAATTAGCTAAAGAATGCAAATATCACTTAGAACATGCTATTATTCCCAACTTTGTGTTTACTGGAAATACAAACAGCAGGAGCAAAGCATCATCGTCTAAAACCCACTTGTGTTTTAAAGCAGAGCTCCTTCACACTTAAGTAGATATCTAGGTTCTATTACAAGGCCAACATTAGGTTTAAGTGCACTTCAACATTGTTACAAGCCTTGTACTCAAAATAACAATCTGACTTCGAAAATATCAATTTGTCAATGGTGTCTGAGTAGAACAATTAATCTTCAGGAGTACAAAACAGCTATTAACAGCAGGTAACCACAGAATACATTTGCTATTTCGCATTTTACATGTATAATTCTTCATTATAAATGAAAGAAACAATAAAAACACTTAACCATCGCTTCACCAACACCTTCCACCCCAACCTTCAGTTCACCTGGGCCATCTCCAGCACATCCCTCACCTTCCTCGACCTCTCAGTCTCCATCTCAGGCAACCAGCTTGTAACTGATGTCCATTTCAAGCCCACCGACTCCCACAGCTACCTAGAATACACCTCCTCCCACCCACCCTCCTGCAAAAATTCCATCCCCTATTCCCAATTCCTCCGCCTCCGCCGCATCTGCTCCCACGATAAGACATTCCACTCCTGCACATCCCAGATGTCCAAGTTCTTTAAGGACCGCAACTTTCCGCCCACGGTGATTGAGAACGCCCTTGACCGCGTCTCCGCATTTCCCGCGACACTACCCTCACACCCCGCCCCCGCCACAACCGCCCCAAGAGGATCCCCCTCGTTCTCACACACCACCCTACCAACCTCCGGATACAACGCATTATCCTCCGACACTTCCGCCATTTACAATCCGACCCCACCACCCAAGACATTTTTCCATCCCCTCCCCTGTCTGCTTTCCGGAGAGACCACTCTCTCCGTGACTCCCTTGTTCGCTCCACACTGCCCTCCAACCCCACCACACCCGGCACCTTCCCCTGCAACCGCAGGAAATGCTACACTTGTCCCCACACCTCCTCCCTCACCCCCATCCCAGGCCCCAAGATGACATTCCACATTAAGCAGAGGTTCACCTGCACATCTGCCAATGTGGTATACTGCATCCACTGTACCCGGTGCGGCTTCCTCTACATTGGGGAAACCAAGCGGAGGCTTGGGGACCGCTCAGTTCGCAACAAACAACTGCACCTCCCAGTCGCAAACCATTTCCACTCTCCCTCCCATTCTCTTGATGACATGTCCATCATGGGCCTCCTGCACTGCCACAATGATGCCACCCGAAGGTTGCAGGAACAGCAACTCATATTCCGCCTGGGAACCCTGCAGCCATATGGTATCAATGTGGACTTCACCAGTTTCAAAATCTCCCCTTCCCCCACTGCATCCCTAAACCAGCCCAGTTCATCCCCTCCCCCCACTGCACCACACAACCAGCCCAGCTCTTCCCCCCCACCCACTGCATCCCAAAACCAGTCCAACCTGTCTCTGCCTCCCTAACCGGTTCTTCCTCTCACCCATCCCTTCCTCCCACCCCAAGCCGCACCCCCAGCTACCTACTAACCTCATCCCACCTCCTTGACCTGTCCGTCTTCCCTGGACTGACCTATCCCCTCCCTACCTCCCCACCTACACCCTCTCCACCTATCTTCTTTACTCTCCATCTTCGGTCCGCCTCCCCCTCTCTCCCTATTTATTCCAGTTCCCTCCCCCCATCCCCCTCTCTGATGAAGGGTCTAGGCCCGAAACGTCAGCTTTTGTGCTCCTGAGATGCTGCTTGGCCTGCTGTGTTCATCCAGCCTCACATTTTATTATCTTGGAATCTCCAGCATCTGCAGTTCCCATTATCTCGGAGGCTTGGGGACCGCTTTGCAGAACACCTCCGCTCAGTTCGCAACAAACAACTGCACCTCCCAGTCGCAAACCATTTCCACTCCCCCTCCCATTCTCTTGATGACATGTCCATCATGGGCCTCCTGCACTGCCACAATGATGCCACCCGAAGGTTGCAGGAACAGCAACTCATATTCCGCCTGGGAACCCTGCAGCCATATGGTATCAATGTGGACTTCACCAGTTTCAAAATCTCCCCTTCCCCTACTGCATCCCTAAACCAGCCCAGTTCATCCCCTCCCCCCACTGCACCACACAACCAGCCCAGCTCTTCCCCCCCACCCACTGCATCCCAGAACCAGTCCAACCTGTCTCTGCCTCCCTAACCGGTTCTTCCTCTCACCCATCCCTTCCTCCCACCCCAAGCCGCACCCCCAGCTACCTACTAACCTCATCCCACCTCCTTGACCTGTCCGTCTTCCCTGGACTGACCTATCCCCTCCCTACCTCCCCACCTACACCCTCTCCACCTATCTTCTTTACTCTCCATCTTCGGTCTGCCTCCCCCTCTCTCCCTATTTATTCCAGTTCCCTCCCCCCATCCCCCTCTCTGATGAAGGGTCTAGGCCCGAAACGTCAGCTTTTGTGCTCCTGAGATGCTGCTTGGCCTGCTGTGTTCATCCAGCCTCACATTTTATTATCTTGGGATCTCCAGCATCTGCAGTTCCCATTATCTCTGATACATATAAGAGGTGATTGGTCTTGCTGTTTCTGACACGAACACCCGGTAAATTGGGCAGAGGCTATGTTTTTTAAACCAGTTCATATACTCTACAGTCCTTCCTGAAAGATACTTTCCCCTGAGTGTCTTCATTTCATTGTATGCTCATGAGAGCTAGTGACACTGTAGATTCATTTCCTTTTTACATTCACATTGCATTCATGGTAAGTGTGATTTATAAAGTGCAGCTGCAGCCAGAATTAGTTCATATGGGCAGATGTAAGAGGTTTCTGATCCCAGGAAGTTTTGTGTGCAATTTCTGCTCTGCTAAACACCTTTCAAGTAATCTTTTATCCGTTCTGCAAATACTTTCTTAGTAAACAGCTATTTTTGAAAAAGTACTGAAAGCCTTCAATCTCAGAACAAAAAACAAAGAAGGATCAAGATTTAGCAAAAGAATTTAAGAGCCAAGGAAATCCATGAATCAATTTATTACTGATCTCTACAGATTTGTGGAGAAACATGATTAAGATGGCTTAAAATCAAAATTCATAAGAAGTAGAATTGGTGGGATGGCTGATGAGATTTTGTCAGATTTACCATCATCAAATGCTCTGACTATTCAAATGGTGATTGAAGCTGAAATCCAGAAGCAGCAAAGATCTATCATAAAAAGAGATCAACCTTATCTAAGGAGATCAGCAGGCTCCATTCAATTCGTAATTCACAAAATCACTAAACACTCACACCAGAAAACAATACATTGAGTACAACCAATCCCAGACATTAACAGTCAGTCAGCTCTGTGGATCAAGGAAACCTCTCAGCCACAAACATTTCCAAAATATTTTTTAAAAATGCTTATCTGGAAAATGACAAGTCACGTTCAGAAAATGCACTGATACAGGACACAGTCACAGGCCAACAAGAAATCAAACAGCTATTTGGACACAGCAGTTCATGAGGTAGTTCAAGACACACACTATGAAAGTAAAAAAAAAATCAAAGGTATTCCTGGGGGAAATAGGCGATCCTGACCCAGCCTTTTGGTAAAGTGACATTTATAATCAAACAGACATCTTACTCACTCCAAGCTTGATATAGAGGCAAGCATCAT
Organism: Stegostoma tigrinum; assembly: GCF_030684315.1. Taxonomy (NCBI): domain Eukaryota; kingdom Metazoa; phylum Chordata; class Chondrichthyes; order Orectolobiformes; family Stegostomatidae; genus Stegostoma; species Stegostoma tigrinum. The sequence continues at coordinate 39,884,141 of NC_081360.1, read as the reverse complement.
TATATTATTGTATAGTGTACCATGGTTTTAGAAGCACTGAACTATGACTAGTAACAATGCAACTATGAAGTTCAACTATGTAGAGTACTTAAAATTAAAAGCATCATGCAAGCAACTTGCCAACACAATCCAGAGATCTTCCAATCATTCCTCTGAAAGGAATGTGTTCCTGAAATTAATGAGACCTCCAGACCAATTGAAGGTGTGAAATTGGAGGAGAATGAGTAGTGGTAAAAAAAATTGTATACACCAAAATACAAGTATTCTTAATGGAAAAATAGCTTGAGAGGAGACATTGCAACAGGGACTAAGAGTTTGAAAAGGTTAATTCTGAGGAATGCCCTCAATACTACCTAATATGGTGATATCATATGGGCCTGGGCAGAGAACAGTTTAGATGTCGAAGATGTAAGACCTGCCTTGAGGAGCATCATCATAATCTCTGTAACAATGCCTATTATATCAATGTAAGTGATACATAATTTGTATTGTGACATAAATTGTCAACATATAAATTCATTTTAAGCTTAGGTTTTACATTTGTCTGAAATTAATAATTAACTTGTAAGTGTCTCAACTGCTCTGGTCAAACGTTCCATTCCCAGCAATATCCAGGTAAATCTCTTCTAAACCCTCTCCAGCTTAATAATATCCTTTCTATAGTGGGTGACCAGAACTGGACAAGGTATTCCAGAAGAGGCCTCAACAATGTGCTGTACAATCTCAACATGACTCCCTATGTATGGAAATTCACCTCTCTATGTCACATGAGAATTGTTCAAAATACAACTACTAACTTGGAAAGAAAATGGATAATGGTTTTAGTATAGCATGACAAGAGTTAAGAACAAATAACCAGCCCGAGATTTAACTCACAGTACAGAAGAATGTATTTGGACATTATTGCTAAGACGAGGAAATCTGTTCAAAAGAAAATGGTTTGGAATAAAAGATTTGCATAACAATTACATCTATGTTTACTGCACTTATTTACTATGAAGGAGTATCAGTTCAGATTTTTTCGTAATTATAACAAGATCAGGTCTATAATTAGCAGTAATACAACGGTTTGCTGCACTTACTGAAAGTGTGGCAAATTAAAGAGAGTTTTATCTTATGAAATACAGAAGCAAGAACAATCAGATAGCATAGGATCTAAATGAAAAATAACCTCTGGCTCATCGTTCCATTTGGTCTCCTTGGGTAATGAGTCTGCTGAAAAATGATTTCTTGTTACCAGAGAAATTGTCAGATTTAACAGGAATCTTCTTGCTATTATGATCTGGAAGAGATTTACCTGGCTGTTGCTGCGAATGGAATGTTTGACCAGGGCAATTGAGACACTTACAAGTTAATTATCAATTTCAGACAAATGTAAAACCTAAGCTTAAAATGAATTTATATGTAGACAATTTATGTCACAATACAAGTTATGTATCACTTACATTGATATAATAGGCATTGTTACAGAGATTATGGTGATGCTCCTCAAGGATAGAAAATAATTTATTTTTGCTTTTTATCACCTCTGCACAAATAAAAGTCCTGCTGCTCATTTGTTTTTTGTACCATGTTCTGGCTTCAAAGTCTGTCCAACATTATGTCTAGTGGTATCAGAGTGAGGTGGCACACAATTTGTATGAAGCCATTGGATGGGACAACCACTGAGGATTTTTTTGAGAGTTGGCTGTATCATCCAAACAGGAAACTGAAGTGGTTTTTCAGCACTGCTCAACTAATATGAACTAGGCTCGGATCCCATCAACCCTCCAATGACTGAGTCGAGTCACAGAGTAGTTTGTCTTAGTATACTTGCTGTTGGTAATGCTAGCCCAAACTGCAACTCTTTGGCAGTAACTTCCTAATTTTGGAGTTCCCATCCTTGGAAGGGGATGTGAAAAATTCTCATTTTCGATGGAAAGACAAGAACTGGCAGAATCAGCTGGAATCAATGCAACTTGATTTATATCATTTTCTTGAGGTTTCCATTACTCTTTTCTCAAAGTTATGGTGGCAGGCAGAAACATCCCAAAATCCTTTGGAGCTTAAATGCCTAAACTTCAAAAATGTGGTTTCTAGAATCAATAACTGCAGTACACCTGAAGGGTAGATTTATCAATCCTGCCCTTCCAGTGGGGATCTTTCCAAATACTGCATGGCTTGCAAAATCAATACAATGATATCAAATTCTCTGATTCGCAATCTGTTTGACTGCAGTTTTCTAATTGGAATTCTGTGATTGCTGAGCTGATATTAATATCTCAATATAATCATAGCAATAAAAGTATGCTGTGGAAACGTATCTTAATTTTTACTGTTTAAAAACAAATAGGCAAAATGGAAATCTCATACAGAATTGCTAAATGATTGTGTGTCAACATTTGTGGTGTAGCTTCAAGGGCATACAGTTCTCGACAAAATGCTTGTTTCATTTTTTCATAGTTATACATCACTGTATTTAATACACAATTTAGTAAAGCACACTCAAATAATTTCAATTTTTGTTGCTGTTTAGGCTATTTAAATTGACATGATTTTAGAATTTCACAAAAGTCCTCACCAAAAAAAAACAAATTAAATCAGTCTGGGATGCCAGAAAGACTAATTCTAGTTGACAGTTAAACAATTCCTCTGTCTTACAAATCACTCTGACAACAATATATCAAACAGCAATTTCACATGGAAATGCCCTTCTTATAAGAATTGAAAACTCAGCCTTAAATTTTTCTATATAACTTGTTACTCAAGGATGTAGAACTTATGTTGAATGTAGTTTCAGATCAGCTACTAAAGCCAAGATCAAGGTTCAACTTGGGATCTCTTTAATTTGCACTGTTCAGTCTCACACTTTACAGCCAGCCAAAACCTGTCCACAATCTACGCGGGACAAGACAGGATTGTAATGGAATACTCCCCACTTGCCTGGACAAATGCAGTTCCAACAGCACTCAATAAGTTTATTACCAGGTCAAAGCAGTCTGCTTGATTGGCACCATATCTACAAACATTCTCTTCCAGCACGATTGGCGCACAGTAGCAGCCATGTGTGCTATCCACAAATGCATTGCAGAAATTTACTGATGCTTCCAAATCCATTACCACTATAATGTAGAAGGCAACATCAGCAGATACTTGGGACTACCATCACCTGCAATTTCCAAGTAACTCACCATTTTGCCTTGGAAATATATCAACGTTCATTCAGTGTCATTGAGGGATTTCATAATAGCTCTGTAGGTGTACTGTACTAAATGGATTGCATAGGTTTAAGAAGGCTACACACTACCACGTTCTCAAAGGCAACTAGGGGCGGGCAATAAAACTGGTGCTGGCCCAGCCAGTGACATCCACATGCCATGTTTGCATTTTAAAAAGAATACCGCCTGATAATTCTGTCAGTCCAAGTGACATGATATTGGGAAATTATTAGTCAGCAATCCGGCAACAAACTTAATCCAATGATTATGAAATGATTCCAATTATTTTGAGAGGTGTAGAAAAGCATTCCTGCTCCTCCAGGCCTGACAGCAGACGTGCACAGACTAGTTATGTCAAAATATTACTCATTGATAAATATGCATTATAGATCCACACTGCTACAGATTAAATGAGACCTACATCCTGTAACACATAGATATTTCAGTCAATGAACCCAGAAGTGGCAAAAATCTGATTCTCAGCATTAGTAGTGTGTCAGTCGATTAATTCCAATGCAAAACCATTAACATCCAGTTGACACCAGTTAAAAATCAATCCAAAGGTATATTGATATTTGTCACAGTGCCTCAGTCATATTTTTGGTAAACCAACAAAGGATAGAACATGGAACATAGAACATTACAGAGCAGTACAGGCCCTTTGCCCCTCAATGTTGCACCGACCTGTGAAACCAATCTGAAGCCCATCTAACATCCCCTATTCCACCATCATCCATATGTTTATCCAATGACCATTTAAATGCCCTTAAAGTTGGCGAGCCTACCACTGTTGCAGGCAGGGCATTCCACATCCCTACTACTCTCTGAGTAAAGAACATACCTCTGACTTCTGTCCTATGTCTATCACCCCTCAATTTAAAGCTATGTCCCCTCGTGCTAGCCATCTCCATCTGAGGAAAAAGGCTCTCACTGTCCACCCTTTCTAATCCTCTGATTATCTTGTATGTCTCTATTAGGTCACCTCTAAACCTTCTTCTCTCTAACAAAAACAGCCTCAAGTCCCTCAGCCTTTCCTCATTAGGCCTTCCCTCCATACCAGGCAACATCCTGATAAATGTCATCTGCACCCTTTCCAATGCTTTCACATCCTTCCTATAATGCGGCGATCGGAACTGTACACAATAGTCCAAAGGCCACACCAGAGTTTTGTATAGATGCAACATGACCTCATGGCTCTGCAACTCAATCCCTCTGCCAATAAAACCTAACACACACCATACACCTTCTTAACAACACTATCAACCTAGGTGGCAACTTTCAGGGATCTATGCCCATGGACACAGAGATCTCTCTGCTTATCCACATTACCAAGAATCTTACCATTAGCCCAGTACTCTGTATTCCTGTTACTCCTTCCAAAGTGATTCACCTCACACTTTTCCACATTAAACTCCATTTGCCACTTCTCAGATCAACTCTGCAGCTTATCTAAGTCCCTCTGAAACCTGCAGTATCCTTCCGCACTATCCACAACTCCACCGATTTTAGTGTCATCTGTAAATTTACTAATCCATCCTTCTACACCCTCATCCAGGTCATTTATAAAAATGACAAACAGCAGTGGCCCCAAAACAGATCCTTGCGGTACACCACTAGTAACTAAACTCCAGGATGAACATTTCCCATCAACAACCACCCTCTGTCTTCTTACAGCTCGCCAATTTCTGATCCAAGGACGGTTAACCTTGTCTTCCAAGTATAAAATAAGAAACATGTGAACCTTTTAAGAATTTTCCCCTTCATCTCTGTGAAAGCAAAAATCTCTTCATGTTATCTCTTAAAGAAATTATAATCCCAATAAATTAGTGCAAGGGATCTCGACAAAAATGTAAGGTACAATGATTAAAACAATTACTAATTAGAGTGTATAGCACTGAAATAAGATATTCAGCTTAATCTGTTCATGCTGTTATTTATGCTTGTCATGAGTTTCCACAAACTTTTTAATTGAACCTGATGAACATGTACTATTGTATTACTCAGTACATTTAACAATGTAGCCTGTGAGTCAAGATAATTACCAAGTGATTAGAAATGCTGAAATTATCATTTGCAGATTACAAAATGCTGCTTGAGCAGCAATTTGATCATTTTGTTTTGAGATATGAAAAAGAGCAAAATGATTTTAAACATAAATGACTGTAATTCTTCATAATTTGGATTGCATTCAGTATAAACAGTTTTCTAAATGGAAATCGGCATATTATGTTTTTGGACCCTGTCAGGATTGAACTAAAATGGAGGCCAGTATGCAAAAATAGGTTGGAAATGAATGTTAATCGATTTGGGTTACCTAAAACTGAAATGACATCTTTGTGTCTTTATTGCTGTAAACGTTCCTTTTCCTGAAATGTGTGACTGAATTGTTTTCTGCAGCTCTTCTGCTACTGACTAATATGTATCATTGCAAAAGGTCACTTTACTCTTGGAACTAAAAGGGGAATTGCAAACTTCATTTGGAAGAAAAACAAATTTGACCTTTTATCCCCTCTTACCTCGATCGATAGAAGCATATAAAGTTGGATTGGACCCTGCTTGTCCAGACAGGATGTTAAAACACAAATTATCTTTTTGAAAAGATTCACTGAGAGGATATTACATTTCAACAAACCTTTGCGGTGGATTTACTGATTGCCATTGTCCAAATAATAACTCAAGTTAATTCACGTTGGTTTTATTCACTTCTTGATGTTGGAACGAAATTCAACAGAATGAGATCTGAGAAGAAACTCATTGTTTTACATGGCAATTCAACTAGGTGAAACTCAAATACTAGTTTGTATTGATGCTCAAGCCATCAGATAATTGACTGACAAATAGGAAGTTGTGATAATGTACAGTTATTAACACACATTTTGAGAGCAGACTCACTCTGCAGAGTGAAGAAATCCAAAGAAAACAGACCCAAATCAGCAAAAGAATGACCCTGCCTCAAGTCCACCAGACTACATGGACTAATCCTTAGCTACTGATTTGAAAACCAAACCAGACTTCTGTTATAGGGTTTGTTACTGCTGATACTGGAATCTGTACTGAAAACAAAAAATGCCAGAGATCACAGTAGGTCAGGCAGCATCCGTGGAGAGAAAGCAAGCTAAAATTTCAGGTCTAGATAACTCTTCATGAGACAAGGGTTCAACTGCACCTCAAACAGAATAAAGCAGAAATCTGATTCTGCTGCATGTAGAAAGTAATTGTGAACCCATCATTGGGAAACATTCAACCTCAACTTTTCAGTAAACCAAAAGTGAATAATTAGGTTATCTCAAGAGAATCAGAAATGGTGGTGTTTTTTGTTTGAACCTTTAATAGCTAAATGCATGCTATCTCTTTTGTATGTACTCCTTGTGTGCATGTATTTGTTTATATGATTTTGAGTGAGTGATGTTGTGGATGCATTTGGGTGTTGAGAAATAAACATTATTCACCATTTTTTTAAACATATGAGAAAACTTGTCTTCTGTCTGTTCTTGAGAGTTACAGCACACTTGGGATAATAGTACTTTTTTAAAAAAAGTCATGTATTTCCAGCCATTTGAGTGACAGGAAAGTGGGGGAATTGCAACCTTTGTGTTCTCGTAGAAAATGGATAGAAATTGTACTGAACTTTGCCATCCCAAATAGACATATCTAAAGCTATGTCAGTCAGTCATATACAAGATGCTCCAAAAACGTCAAATCAAGTAGATATTAAAGTCGTACAAGTTTGGAAGAAAGAAAGTGATTTTCATTTTGAAGGCTTAGCTTCAAAACTTTTCAATCATGCCTTTAAATAAAAATAAATTCATGCAATAACAACTCGCTGCAATTACTTCATGCCATCAATTACAGTTCAATTTTCCAGGAGCATCAAAGGAAACAACTGTGACACCTAAATTAGGGGAAAAAAATCTTATTTATTATCAAAGTTATATTTTAATTAAATTAAAATATCTTGTCATTTCTTGTGACTTCTTGGTGTATAAACATATTCTTTCTTTTCATTTCTCTGCTCTGCAGTAACGATATTTCAGATAAGTTTAAATTTGGGTCATGGCAACCTTTGCTTATAATTTCCTTGCTATAGTGGGGTCAGATATAATTCCTTTTCTTTTCTCAACAGCCTAAAGATCTAAAAGCCCTATGATTTCTGCTTCTTCTTTTGACTCTTTTCATAGCACTCCATCAATTCACCCATTGCTTGAATTTCCCTACTTTTTCTTCACATGATTTCCTCTTCCTCCTTTACAGTAGGGCTTGTTTCCTTGCGACAGTAAGGTTCAATGCTGCTAATATCTTCCAGTGCCTCGTCCAATTTGTCATTCCTCATCTATAAGCTTCAACAGAGATAAATGTAGGAAATGTATCAGGTTTTCCTGGTGGAACCCAATGTGTTCTTCACCAGAAACCCATATACCTCCTCCCAGTAGCAGTAGCTGATTAGACATTAGTAAAAACGCTGAGTGCTGAGGCTATACTCAGCACCAGTGCGAGCATCCATTTAAGAGTCAAATGAATTAGCACTAAACATGAACCTAAATGAGATTTCAAGATAACAAAGTGTGGTGCTGGATAAACACAGCAGGCCAAGCAGCATCTGAGGAGCACAAAGGCTGACGTTTCGGGCCTAGACCCTTCATTTAAAAAATCCTTTTTTCTGATGAAGGGTCTAGGCCCAAAACGTCAGCTTTTGTGCTCCTAACATGCTGCTCGGCCTGCTGTGTTCATTCAGCTCCACACTTTGTTATCTCGGATTCTCCAGCATCTGCAGTTCCCATTATCACTAAGTGAGATTTCCTTGGGTTTTATAATTCACCAATTCACTGTTTTAACCAGCCAACCCAGCAATGCCTCATGCTTCCATTCACCTACCATTTTAATTCTGTGCTTTGCTCCCTTTCTGATATTCCTGGTTACAGCCTTTGAACTCAATATTCAATTCAACAATTTTAGATCATAAACTAAGCACCCTAATTTTTCCTTGCAGCGTTGGTTTCGCTCTTAATTTCTTTGCTTTCAGAAAACAGTTATTCAGATCCTGACGTTTGCCTTTTTTCTGTATTTCTGCACTTGTTCCATTATCACTCCCTTAGGCCTTTCACCATGGAATCTCAGATCACTTAAACTTGCTTATCCTCTGTTCTATAATAGACCTTCACTTTGTTCTTCTTTCCACACCTAAAATTAGTTTTAATTTTTTGTCATGAGTACTCAAGTACAGGACTACAGTGAAAAGTGTATAATGATGCCGCACAAATTGCAATCTTAGGTACACATACCCAGGTGCAAAATCCTAAGAACAAGGTAGAAAGACAGAGCGAAGTTTAAAGTTAAACATTGCTGTAATTATAGTATTGTGTAAAACATACAAAATAAGGTTAAAAATTATACATTGCAGACCTTTTAATTACAAGGCAAAAATTAAGATATTAGACTGAAACTTTCCTACATTCTGAAACTTCAAACATTACAGTCTTTCCTACGTTCTCAACCACTGTGGGACCATACTTCGAGGAATCACCTCGAGCCTGGAGGTTCATGCTGAGGCCACACCAGGCTGAGACACCACCACATACCACCGAAGTATGACCATGCCAGGCTGAGAGACTCCCACGCCAGGCCAAGAGACCGTTATGCCATGGTCTTCCAGTACCATTAGTGATAAATGGTGAGATAGTCACCATTAAGGGTACAATGGAACTGGAAGTTCCACATAGCTCCATTATGCTGAAAGTTGAACACTATTTCAAGAAATCATACTAATTGTCTGATGGAACCTGGCAACACATAAACTGGGAATGTTTGTCCGTACCCTGCCTACTATCCTATCTTGATTTATTAACATAGATCCTGTCAGCTGTCAGAGCATGCTTCAGGTGTGTGGGCCACATCTTCACACTCTATTCTGCTAACAACCGCATCTCCTAACTCCAACTCACCCTCCATCCCTCACCACTGGTGCAACTGTACCTCACCACTCATCCTGTCATCACCTCCTCCACTCTGTCCACCCAACAAATAGCAGCCCAGGCTCTTGGTACGGCAGTGTTGGACAGGAGCAGTGGTAACCCACGAGCTGTAATGGTGGGAGCTGATAGGCACAGGGAGATGAGACTGATCAAGGGCTATGGGATAGCTGAGGGTGACAGAAAAGGTATATTTGCACTGGAAGTGCAATGGGAGGTTGGGTCAGCAGGGGTGGGAAAGTTTGGAGTGCCACTAAGAGTGAGGATGAGTTGCATCCACAATGTGGTTGGTAGGAGTGGAATTAGCATGTAATGTTAAAGAGACCTCAAGGTGAATGCTGTGGCTTTGTTTCAGCTATGCCCACCTTCAGGCATTTCTGTTCACCTTGGTGAGGGATCCAGGCTACGTTTTGGACAGTATATTCCTCATGTAGCCCACACAACATCATCAGAAATGCATTCAGTGCTGTAAGCCCCAGCATCCCAGCTAACATGAAGATCAGAGCCACTGCATTTCTCACTTTTCTCAATTCAGAAGAAAAATCATGGGCTGAAAACATTACCTTTCATTCACTCTCCACAAATGTTACCAGGTCAGCTAGGGATTTCAGGTATATTCTGTTGTCTTTTTCCAGATTTTTAGCATGCCTGCAATTTGTTACATTTTAACATTAATTCAGACAATAGACAACAGCAGTGCCTTGTCAGCAGGTTTTCATGACAATGTTAGGGTCAAAGCCAAGAGAGCTGGAGTACTGCGAGTTCGAGGGGAAATGGTTAAGGTGAGAGAGGATATGAGAAGATTGGAGATGGATGCTATTATACCAGCAGTTCTCAGGAAAAGATCTAGACAGAGTAAGAGGCCAGGGGAAGGAAGGCACATGAGGGAGAAATACTAGAAATAATGGTATCTGTCCACGAATTTGAAAGGGCTCCAGAACAACAATCCAGCCCCAGGAGAGTAAATTAAAATTATGCATTCCTTCTACATATAATATCAGGGAGCCACTCTGGAATGACATGCCAAGATCTTGTATCAAACAGCATACAAAAAAGGAAGCAACAGCTATTGATTTCAAGTCTGCCTGGCAGCTGAGGACAGTATTGTGTGAATTCCTCTGACTTCAGTATCTTCATGATAATGTATGTCTTTTCATATTTAGTGGTGCTATGTCATCACTCCCAGTTATCATTTTCCTTTCCCAAGTATATATGAAATAGCTGATTTTGGCAGGATAATGTTTGTTTGCCTCTAGGAGTTGTAACTCATGAGGCAGCAGAGTCTGTCAGAGAGCCTTATCCTGGAAAAACTGGAGACTCCCATATTCCAACGTTTACTCTCTACCTGTCAATGAGCAGCTCTGATACACTGAACTGGCACGGTCCTAGCTGAGAACGGAAAGATGGAGAATGCATAAGTAGAAGCTTGAGTGATTGTGTATAAGATGTCGGCTCCTGGTAGCACAGTTTATAAACTATTAAAGAGCCTAGGAATGATGAGAAAGATTTCAGCAGAGAATCATATAGGGAAATTCTATGTACGTATGTATATTTGATATACATATATAGAGGTTCTGCAAGATTGGTTGTTTGGAATAAAAATAGCTCCGTTTCCTTGTGGGTGCCAATATTCAATTAGATTGTGGCACACTGAAGAGGAACAAGGGAAGTGGCAGTGATAGCAGCACCTTTTTAGAAAGCATATTAATGATTAACATAAGCATCATTGGCAAAGTCCAACATTTCATGTCCATTGATAATTGACCGGGTTGGAATAATTTTCAAGGACATTCCAAAGGGTACTAACTATGTTGACTTGAGACAGAATTCACGTATCTACTCAATAGGTGAGATGGACAGGGATTCCTTTGCTAAAGCAATCAGGAACATAAAAACAAGGGTAAGCCCCTTCAAACCTTACTGCTTGCTGCTGTACCATTCAATTCAATCACAGTCTTAGACACTTGCGCTATTTGTCTTCAACAGTCCATTTTTACTAAGATCAAAAGAAATAGGAGCATTATGACTTGGAGACAAATCTACTGCCACCAAATTAGCAGATGGCACTAAAATAAGCAGAAAGGCAACTGAGAAGAATACAATTGGCTTACAGGAAGATATTAATAAGTTAACCAAGTGGTTAAACAGTTGGCAAATGGAATATAATGTGGGAAAATGCGAAGGTGTTCATATTGGTAGGGAGAACAAAAGTAGAATATTATTTGAAAGGAGAAAAACTACAGAAAGCTGTCATACAAAGGGACTTGGAGAAACTTGTGTATGAAGTACAACAAGTCAGCACACAGGTACAGCAGGTAATCAAGAAGGTGAATGGAATGTTGGCCCTTATTTCAACGGGATTGGAGTATAAGACTAGGGAAATCTTAGTGCCAGGAGTATCCGGAATAAGGTAGGTGAGCTTGCAGCATGGATAGGTACTGGGACTTCGATGTCATGGCCATTTCGGAGACATGGGTAGAGCAGGGTCAGGAATGGATGTTACAGGTTCCAGGGTTTAGATCTTTCATTAAGATCAGGGAAGGGCGTAAAAGAGGGGGAGGTGTGGCTTTGTTAGTCAAGGACAGTATAACCGTGGCTGAAAGAACTTTTGACAAGGACTTGTCTACTGAGGTGGTATAGGCTGATGTCAGAGACAGGAGAGAAGAGGTCACACTGCTGGGAGTTTTTTATAGGCCTCCGCAAAGCTCCAGGGATGTGGAGGAGAGGATTGGCAAAACGATTCTAGGCAGGAGTGAAAGGAACAGGGTGGTCATTATGGGAGACTTTAACTTCCCGAACGTTGACTGGAAATGCTATAACTCTACTATGTCGAATGGATCAGTTTTTGCCCAATGTGTGCAGGACGGTTCCCTGACACAGTATGTCGAAGGGCCAACAAGAGGGGAGGCCACACTGGATCTGGTACTTGGTAATGAACCAGGCCAGGTGTTTGATTTAGTGGTAGGTGAGCACTTTGAAGAGAGTGACCATAATTTGGTTACGTTTAGATTAGCGATGGAAAGGGACAGGAGCATGCCACAGGGCAAGAGTTATAGATGGGGGAAGGGCAATTATAATGTGATTAGGCAAGACTTAGGAGGCATAGAATGGGTTAGCAAGATGCAGGGGAGGGGGACAATCGAAATGTGGAGCTTGGTTAAGGAACATTTAAGGTAAGGGAACTATGGTTTACTAAAGAAATTGTGTCTCTTGTTAAGCAGAAGAGGGAGGCTTATGTGACGATGAGACGAGATGGTTCAGATGAGGCGATGGAGAGTTACAGATTAGCTAGGAAGGATTTAAAGAGAGAGTTAAGAAGAGCAAGGAGGGGGCATGAGCAGACATTAGCAGGTAGAATCAAGGAGAACCCTAAAGCTTTCTATAGGTAAGAAACAAAGAAACAAAGAAACCTACAGCACAGGAACAGGCCCTTCAGCCCTCCAAGCCTGCGCCAGTCAAGATCCTCAGTCTAACCTGTCATCTATTTTCTAACGGTCTGAGTCCATTTTCTCCCTGCCCATCCATGTACCTATCCAAATATATCTTAAAAGACGCAAATGTGTCTGCGTCTACCACCTCTGCTGGCTACGCGTTCCAGGTGCCCACCACCCTCAGTGTAAAGAACTTTCCATGCATAGCTCCCTTAAACTTTCTTCCCCTCACTTTGAACTCATGACCCCTAGTAATTGAGTCCCCCACTCTGGGAAAAAGCTTTTTGCCATCCACCCTGTCGATACCCCTCATGATTTTGTAGACCTCAATCAGGTCCCCCCTCAATCTCCGTCTTTCTAATGAAAATAATCCTAATCTATTCAACCTCTCTTCGTAGCTAGCACCCTCCATACCAGGCAACATCCTGGTGAACCTTCTCTGCACCCTCTCCAAAGCATCCACATCCTTTTGGTAATGTGGAGACCAGAACTGTACACAGTACTCCAAATGTGGCTGAACCAAAGTCCTATACAACTGCAACATGACCTGCCAACTCTTGTATGCAATACCCCGCCCAATGAAGGAAAGCATGCCATATACCTTCTTGACCACCCTATTGACCTGCGTTGTCACCTTCAGGGAACAATGGACCTGAACACCCAGATCTCTCTGTTCATCAATTTTCCCTAGGACTTTTCCATTTACTGTATAGTTCGCCCTTGAATTTGATCTTCCAAAATGCATCACCTTGCATCTGCCCAGATTGAATTCCATCTGCCATTTACCTGCCCAACTCTCCAGTCTATCTATATTCTGCTGTAATCTCTGACTATCCCCTTCACTATCTGCTACTCCACCAATCTTAGTGTCATCAGCAAACTTGCTGATCAGACCACCTACACCTTTCTCCAGATCATTTGCATATATCACAAACAACAGTGGTCCCAGCACAGATCCCTGTGGAACACCACTGGTTACAGGTTTTCAACTTGAGAAACTCCCTTTTACTACTATCCTCTGTCTCCTGTTGCCCAGCCAGTTTTTTATCCATCTAGCTAGCACACCCTAGACCCCATGTGACTTCACTTTCTCCATCAGCCTGCCATGGGGAACCTTATCAAATGCCTTACTGAAGTCCATGTATATGATATCTACAACCTTTCCCTCATCGATCAACTTTGTCACGTCCTCAAAGAATTCTATTAAGTTGGTAAGACATGACCTTCCCTGTACAAAACCATATTGCCTATCACTGATAAGCCCATTTTCTTCCAAATGGGAATAGATCCTATCCCTCAGTATCTTCTCCAGTAGCTTCCCTACCACTGATGTCAGGCTCACCGGTCAATAATTACCTGGAATTTCCTTGCTGCCCTTTTTAATCAAGGGGACAACATTAGCAAGTCTCCAGTCCTCTGGGACCTCACCCGTGTCTAAGGACACTGCAAATATATCTGTTAGGGCCCCGGCTATTTCCTCTCTCACTTCCCTCAGCAACCTGGGATAGATCCCATCTGGACCTGGGGACTTGTCCACCTTAATATCTTTTAGGATACCTAACACTTCCTCCTTCCTTATGTCAACTTGACCTAGACTAAGCAAACATCTATCCCTAACCTCAACATCCGTCATGTCCCTCTCCTTGGTGAATACCGATGCAAAGTACTCATTAAGAATGTCACCCATTTTCTCTGACTCAGCGCATAACTTCCCTTCTTTGTCCTTAAGTGGGCCAATCCTTTCTCTAGTTACCCACTTGCTCTTTATATATGAATAAAAGGCTTTGGGATTTTCTTTAACCATGTTTGCCAGCAATATCTCATGTCCTCTCTTAGCCCTCTTAATCCCTTTTTTCAGATTCGCTCTACATTCCCGATATTCTTGCAAAGCTTCCCATGTCTTCAGTCGCCTAGACCTCATGTATGCTTCCTTTTTTCTCTTGGCTAGTCTCACAATTTCACCTGTCATCCATGGCTCCCTAATCTTGCCTTTTCTATTCCTCATTTTCACAGGAGCATGTCTCTCCTGCATGCTAATCAACCTCTCCTTAAAAGCCTCCCACATATCAAATGTGGATTTATCTTCAAACAGTTTCTCCCAATCTACATTCCTCAGATCCTGCCGAATCTTGGTATAGTCGGCCTTCCCCCAGTTTAATACTTTTCCTTTAGGACTACTTCTATCCTTGACCATGAGTGTTGTAAAACTTACGGAATTGTGGTCGCTGTTTCCAAAGTAGTCCCCTACTGTAATATCAACCACCTGACCGGGTTCATTCCCCAGCACCAGGTCCAGTATGGCCCCTTCCCGAGTTGGATTACATATATACTGCTCTAGAAAACCCTCCTGGACACACCTTACAAATTCTGCTCAGTCTTGACCCCTAACACTGAGTGAATCCCAGTCAATGTTGGGAAAATTAAAATCTCCCATCACCACCACCCTGTTTCTCCTACACCTTTCCATTATCTGTTCACATATTTGTACCTCCATCTCACGCTCGCTATTGAGAGGTCTGTAGTACAGCCCCAGCATTGTTACTGCATCCTTCCTATTTCTGAGTTCTACCCATATTGCCTCACTGCTTGAGTCCTCCATGGGGCCCTCCTTCAGTGCGGCTGTGATATCATCTTTGACCAGTACTGCAACTCCTCCACCCCTTTTACCTCCCTCTCTATCCCGCCTGAAGCATCGATATCCTGGGACAACTAGTTGCCAGTCATGCCCTTCCCTCAACCAAGTCTCAGTAATAGCAATAACATCACACCTCCAGGTACCGATTCAAGCCCTAAGCTCATCTACTTTGTCTACTACACTTCTCACATTAAAACAAATGCACCTCAGACCACCTGTCCCTTTGTGTTCATCATCTCCTCTCTGACTACTATTCCCTTTAGTCACACTGACTCCATTATCAAGTTCCCTACAGGCTTTCGTTACTACCTCTTTTCTATCCAATATTTGGTTCCCATCCCCTGCCACATTAGTTTAAACCCTCCCCCACAGCATTAGCAAAAGCACCCCCAAGGACATTGGTCCCAGTCCGGCTCAGGTGTAGACCGTCCAATTTGTAATAGTCCCATCTTCCCCAGAACCGGTTCCAAGGTCCCAAAAATCTGAACCCCTCCCTTCTACACTATCTCTCAAGCCACGCATTCATCCTAGCTATTCTTTCATTTCTGCACTGACTAGCACGTGGCACTGGTAGCAATCCTGAGATTACTACCTTTGAGGTCCTACTTTTTAACTTGGCTCCTAACTCCCTAAATTCTGCTTGTAGGGCCTCATCCCACTTTCTGCCTATATCGTTGGTGCCTATATGCACCACGAAAACTGGCTGTTCGCCCTCCCCCTTCAGAATGTTCTGCAGCCGATCGGAGACACCCCTGACCCGTGCACCTGGGAGGCAACATACCATTCGGGAGTCCCATTTTCGACCGGGGAACCACCTATCTACTCCCCTTACAATTGAATCCCCAATAACTATCACCCTTCCACTCTTCTCCCCGCTCTTCTGTACAGCAGAGCCAGCCATGGTGCCATGAACCTGGCTATTGCCGCCTTCCCCTGGTGAGCCATCTCCCCCAACAGTATCCAAAACGGAATACCTGTTTTGGAGGGAGATGACCGCAGGGGATACCTGCACTGCCTTCCTGCTCTTCCTCTGCCTTTTGGTCACCCATTTGCTATCTCCCACAGCAATCCTAATCTGCGGTGTGACCAAATTGCTAAACATACTATCCACGACCCCCTTAGCATTGTGTATGCTCCAAAGTGAGTCCATCCGCAGCTCCAGAGCCATCATGCGGTCTAACGAGAGCTACAGCTGGACACACTTCCTGCACGTGAAGGAGTCAGGGACAACAGCCCTGTCCCTGAGCTCCCACATTGAGCAAGAGGAGCACAATAAAGGTGTGAGATCGCCTGACATTATTAAACTTAACTTAGATAAATGAAAAAGGAACCAAAAGGCTTTTGGCATCACACGATATATATAAAGAAACATGAAATAGAAAAAACATTATCTTATCTACACACCACCGAGTATTTTCTTTTGGTTAGAGGAGGAGGGCAGGTGGGAGACACTACACGTGTCGTGTCTTGGGTTCAGCTGCTGCCGAAATAAATGAAGACCGCTCCCACTTGAGGTAAGCTTTTTAAAGTGGGAAAATAAAACTTTACCTTCCCAGCAGCCTCCTGGTGCTCTCTCTGTCTGGCTCTCTCGCTCTCCTCGCGAAAATGGTATGATGAGGAATAAGAGGATGACTAGGGTAGGAATAGGGCTAGTCAAAGACAGAAGTGGGAAGTTGTGTGTGGACCCTGTGGAGATTGAAGAGGTGCTAAATGGTTATTTCTTATCTGTTTTCACTGAGGAACAGGAGAATATTGTAGGGGAGAAGTCTGAGTTACGGGCTACTAGAATTGAAAGGATTGAGGTTAGTAAGGAGGAGGTGTTATCAATTCTAGAAGGTGTGAAGGTAGATAAATTCCCTGGGCCAGATGGGATTTTTCCGAGGATTGTCTGGGAAGCTAGGAAGGAGGTGGCAGAGCCTTTGGCCTTGATCTTTGAGTCCTCATTGTCTACAGGTTTAGTACCGGAGGACTGGAGGATTGCAAATGTTGTGCCAATGTTCAAGAAGAGCAGTAGAGATGACCCAGGTAATTATAGACCAGTGAGCCTTACGTCTGTGGTAGGAAAAGTTTTGGAAAGGATTATAAGAGATAGGATTTATAATCATCTAGCAAGCAACAATTTGATTGGAGATAGTCAGCATGGATTCGTCAAGGGCAGTCATGTCTCACAAACCTCATTGAATTTTTTGAGAAGGTGACCAAGCATGTGGATGAAGGTAGGGCAGTTGACATGGTAAACATGGACTTCAGTAAAGCCTTTGATAAGGTTCCACATGGTAGGCTACTGGAGAAAATATGGAGGCATGGGAAATGGGGGAGATTTAGCAGTTTGGATTAAAAACTGGCTTTCTGTAAGAAGGCAACGAGTGGTGGTTGATTGAAAGTATTCAGCCTGGCGTCCGGTTACTCGTGATGTGCCTCAAGGATCTGTTTTAGGACCACTGCTGTTTGTCATTTTTATAAATGACTTGGACGCAGGCAAAGGTGGATGGGTTAGTAAGCTTGCAGATGACACTAAAGTTGGTAGAGTGATGGACAGTGTGAAAGAATGTTGCAGGTTGCAGGGAGAATAAACTGGAAATAAATTGGATAAACTGCAGAATTGGGCTGAAAGGTGGCAAATGGAGTTCAATGTGGATAAATGTGAGGTGGTTCACTTTGGGAAGAATAATAGGATGGCAGAATATTGGGTCAATGGAAAGATTCTTGGTAGTGTGGATGTGCAGAGGGATCTTGATGTCCATGTACATAGATTCCTGAAAGTTGCCACCCAGGTTGCCAGTGCTGTTAAGAAGGCATATGGTGTGTTAGAGATAATGGGAACTGCAGATGCTGGAGAATTCCAAGATAATAAAATGTGAGGCTGGATGAACACAGCAGGCCGAGCAGCATCTCAGGAGCACAAAAGTTGACGTTTCGGGCTTAGACCCTTCATCTTGGGAGACGGATTGAGGTCTGGAGCCGTGATGTCATGCTGCAACTGTACAAAACGCTAGTGGGGCCTCATTTGGAATATTGCGTGCAGTTCTGGTCGCCCCATTACAGGAAGGATGTGGAAGCATTGGAAAAGGTGCAGAGGAGATTTACCAGGATGTTGCCTGTTCTGGAGAGAAGGCCTTATGATGAAAGGCTGAGGGACTTTGGTCTGTTCTCATTGGAGAGAAGACGGCTAAGAGGGGATTTAATAGAGACATACAAGATGATCAGAGGATTAGATAGGGTGGACAGTGAGAGTCTTTTTCCGATGATGATGACGTCAGCTTGTACGAGGGGGCATAGCTATAAATTGAGTGGTGATGGATTTAAGACAGATGTCAGAGGCAGGTTCTTTACTCAGAGAGCGGTAAGGGTGTGGAATGCCCTGCCTGCCAATGTAGTTAACTCAGCCACATTAGGGGCATTTAAACAGTCCTTGGATAAGCATATGGATGATGATGGGATAGTGTAGGGAGATGGGCTTAGATTCGTTCACAGGTCGGCGCAACATCGAGGGCCGAAGGGCCTGTTCTGCGCTGTATTGTTCTATATTCTATATTCTATAATTGTACAAGGTGCTGATGAGACCACATCTGGCGTACTGCAGGCATTTTTGGCTCCCTTTCTTAAGAAAATATATCATTTCATTGGAGCAGTTCAGAGAATATTCACTCAGATGATCCCACTTGTGGTTAAGTGTGAAATACGTCATGTTTTTTGGAGGGATTCTTGCCATTAGGCTGAATGAGATTTCTCACTTAGCATGCAAGAGGTCTGTGGGGAATCAGTCCTACACTTTCCTGAGAAAGTCCAGGGCCTGGGAATAAGTTATGAGGAGAATACACTCAGGGTAAAGTGAAATATAGAGTAAAAACAGAACTGCAACAGCAAATGTTATAACTGAAAGGCAGGCAGTCAGAATCCTGTGGGAGGTGAAAGCTGCAGCTGATAGAAAAATTGAAGAATTGACCAAAAAGGTCGAGGATAAATGGGTACAGTTTAGAGGATATGTGACCCAGTTAGAGGATCAGCAAAATATGAGAGACGGAAAGAAAAGAAACAATTATTAAGATAGCAGGATCAGCAGCAATTCACTCAAATGCGAGACCAGTGTGAAGATCTATTGAACAGGATATCGGCAGTACATGAGATGTTTATAATAACCCAGGAAGGAAAAGCAGTAGACTATACAAAATGCTTGATGGAGATTGAGCAGTTAGTAGCTCAGCAGAATGCAAAGTGGGGCAGAGTTTGTGCTTTTCAAACAAAACAAACCTGATTGGGGTGCTTTAGCCGAGGTAGTCTGGAAGTATGGGCAAGAGATGGGTCACAGAAATGGGTGCAAGCTGCTGCATGCAGATTCACCTCCAACATATGAGTCTTATGTCCCATCTGCAACCCCTGAAAAATGTATTGTCCCCAGCACTTTGCCAATGAACCCCATAGTTACCATTAGATCCAGCACAGAGGGGAATGCTGAAAATTCCTACAATACAGCATGCTCATCGCTGTAAGCCACATGAGGAACATACTGAAAGGACAGGACCCTTTTCAAACGGGTAATCCTGCTGAAGAATCCTGCCATTAAATGCGCCTGATCCCCCTACAACTGTGGTTGGATGATGAGGAGGAAAGTAAACTTATATTGTTAGCCTGTGACAGTATTGTCAGATTAGCTCATGCCCCGGTGACTCAAAACACAAGTAGGTGGACTTCAGAGGTAATTTAACTACTAGTGGTGCCCTTCCCCACTTAGGAATTATACCTGCACGTGACTTGGAGTGTGCTGAGTCTGGGGATGGGGAGGTATGAAGGCAAGCCTAAACCAGCTCTGAATCTTCACAGGAAAAGAGATCTGGCCAATGAGCTAGCTACTGCTTATGGGGCAGAAACATTGACTGTTAATGCCCTTGATCTGGCCGATCTGAATACCAAGCTCAGAGTCCTACCCTCACAAGTTAAACACACGTTGGAGGAAATAAAAGAGAATGGCAGGCAGGGTGCTGTGGGAGATTTGACTGGAAGCCAAGCTAGTCATTACCAAGTGACCATGCTTGAAGCCCAGGCAAAAGCAATCAATCAGGTCATTCGGGGCAAGACCTTGGATGACAGCAGACAGCAAAACTGTAACCTGTGCAGTATCTATGGGAACTGGATGTTTGAGCGGCTGCGAGAGGGTCTCAGCCAGGGTACATGGGTAGAATCCCATCCTGGCTCAGGGATGAACAGCTGGAACATCAGTTTTGGGAAAGAAATACATGCTAGTATTTCCTGCTGCCAAGTGAGACAGCTGAGCATGGTGTGTGGTTTAATAAAGCTGCAAAGGAACCCTAAACAAAGCCCTAGGCTTGGTGCTGGGAATTCTAATCACGCCCGGCCGTGAGATCAGGTTAAACACTTTTGAAGTCAAGTATGTAGGTGTGAAACAGAATGGAATGTGGATGGGGTATCATGCCATTCTACTATAAGGTGTCGAGAAGGGGAGAGACTGCTGGGGACCACGCTGAGCAACTGCAAACAAACTGATCAGGCTATTGTATGTCTGTATCCAGTCTATTTGAATGAACATGTACTCTGTGCATTCAGGATAAGCATTAATTTAAACTGCATCCTCAGGGCTGGGAGCCTGGCAACCGACATCACTTCATTATCTCATCAGAGTTGCCGACAGTGGGGGACGGAAAATACTGTGTCACAAAGTCACTCAAGGAGTATGAACATGGAGCAGTGACATGTAATGACCCCAACACCACCTTCTGTATCAGTCCTCACATTCCCGCACATAGATAGGTCTAATCAAAATGACAGGTGTTCACAGCAGGGAAGTGACTCCTATTGATGCGAGCAATGAATTATAGAACATAGAACATAGAACATTACAGCACAGTACAGGTCCTTCGACCCTCGATGTTGTGCAGACCTGTCATACCGATCTCAAGCCCATCTAACCTACACTATTCCATGTAAGTCCATATGCTTATCCAATGACGACTTAAATGTATCTAAAGTTGGCGAACCTACTACCATTGCAGTCAAAGCGTTCCATTCCCTTACTACTCTCTGAGTAAAGAAACTACCTCTGACATCTGTCCTATATCTTTTGCCCCTCAATTTAAAGCTATGCCCCCTTGTGCTCGCCGTCACCATCCTAGGAAAAAGGCTGTCCCTATCCACCCTATCTAACCCTCTGATTATTTTATATGTTTCAATTAAGTCACCTCTCAACCTTCTTCTCTCTAATGAAAACAGCCTCAAGTCCCTCAGCCTTTCCTCGTAAGACCTTCCCTCCATATCAGGCAACATCCTAGTAAATCTCCTCTGCACTCTTTCCAAAGCTTCCACATCCTTCTTATAATGCGGTGACCAGAACTGTATGCAATACTCCAAGTGCAGCCTCACCAGAGTTTTGTACAGCTTCACCATAACCTCTTGGTTCCAGAACTCAATCCCTCTATTAATAAAAGCTAAAACACTGTATGCCTTCTTAACAGCCCTGTCAACCTGGGTGGCAACTTTCAAGGATCTTTCATGGACACCGAGATCTCTCTGCTCATCTACCCTACTAAGAATCTTACCATTAGCCCTGTACTTTGCCTTCTGGTTACTCCTACCAAAATGCATCACCTCACACTTGTCTGCATTAAACTCCATTTGCCACCTCTCAGCCCAGCTCTGCAGCTTATCTATGTCTCTCTGCAACCTACAGAATCCTTTGTCACTATCCACAACTCCACCGACCTTAGTGTCGTCTGCAAATTTACTAACCCATCCTTCTATGCCCTCATCCAGGTCATTTATAAAAATGACAAACAGCAGTGGGCCCAACACAGACCCTTGCGGTACACCACTAGTAACTGGTCTCCAGGATGAACATTTCCCATCAACTATCACCCTCTGTCTTCTTTCAGCAAGCCAATTTCCGATCCAAACTGCTATATCTCCTACAATCCCATTCCTCCGCATTTTGTACAATAGCCTATTGTGGAGAACCTTATCGAAAACCTTGCTGAAATCCATATATACCACATCAACTGGTTTACTCTCATCTACCTGTTTGGTCACCTTCTCAAAGAACTCAATAAGGTTTGTGAGGCACGACCTTCCCTTCACAAAACCATGCTGACTATCCCTAATCAATTTATTCTTTTTTAGATGATTATAAATCCTATCTCGTATAACCTTTTCTAACACTTTACCAACAACTGAGGTAAGGCTCACTGGTCTATAATTACCAGGGTTGTCTCTACTCTCCTTCTTGAACAGGGGAACCACATTTGCTATTCTCCAGTCATCTGGCACTATCCCTGTAGACAATGACGAGTTAAAGATCAATGCCAAAGGCTCGGCAATCTCCTCCCTGGCTTCCCAGAGGATCCGAGGATAAATCCCATCTGGCCCAGGGGACTTATCTATCTTCACCCTCCGAAGGATTTCTAATACCTCTTCCTTGTTTAAAGGGGATAGGCTGGGGCATGATTTCGAAAAAGTTCTATGCAGGAATAAAACGCGTGCTGGAGAGATTGGATCAGGTCTGATTAAAATTGGCTAGTGCCCATAAAACCTTTGCTCAAATAGTACATCACACTAAAGAATTGAACGGTGAGATAGATGAAATTAAAGTCACCACCTGGTGAGGGGATTTCTGCGACTGGAGTTTGAATATTCAGATACATCCACGGAGCCAGTACACACACTCTCTTAAAGTTTTAATGTGCTGCTGGTGTCTTCAGTGTGAAGATTGATGCAAAGTACCTATTCAGTTCCTCTGCCATTTCTTTTCTCCCCATTACTACTTCTCCAGCCTCATCTTCCAGTGGTCCAATATCCTCTCTTACCTCTCTCTTACCTTTTATATATCTAAACAAAAGTCTTGGAATCTTCTTCCATATTACTAACTTGCTTACTCTCAGATTTTGTCTTTTCCCATGAATACCTTTTTTGGATATCCTGTGTTGGTTTATTAAAAGCTTCCAAATCCTATGGCTTCCTGCTAATCTTCACCGCATTGGTGCTTTTTCTTTTGTTTTTATGCAGTACCTGACTTCCCTTTTCAATATGGTTGCCATTTCCTTCCCTTATTACATTGTTTCTTCCTTGAGATGAATTTCTGCCGTGCATCCTGAATTACCCCAGAAACTCCCACCATTGCTGCTCCACCATCTTCCCTGCTAGGCTCCTTTTCCAATCAACTCTGGCCCTCATGTCTTTGTGGTTGACTTTACTTAATTGTAATACGGTTAAATCTGATTCTAGCTTCTCCCTCTCAAACTGCAAGATGAATTCTATCATGTTATGGTCATTGACCCCTCAGGATATCTTCACCTAAAGGTCCCTAATCGAATCTGCCTCATTACAAATTACCAAATTAAGAATTTCCTGTTCTATAGTAGGCTTTACCACAATCTGCTCCAAAACACCATCTCACAGACATTTCATATATTCCTTTTCCTAAAACCTGATACCAAGCCAATTTTCCCAGTCCACCTGCATGTTGAAGCCTCCCAAATGATTATTGTGATTGTGCCTTTATTACATGCCTTTTCTATCTCCTGGTTTATTTTCATCCCAAGATCCTTACTACTGCTAGGGTGCCTGTACATAACTGCCCATAGGGTCGTTTGTCCATTGCAGTTCCTCAAATCTATCCACATAGATTCAATGCCTTCTGACCCTATATCACTATCTACTAAGTAGATCTTAGTGACATCTACTAAGCATCTGCTGACATCTGTATTAAAATGGAGTTGGCAGAATTCACCTGGCATGGACGTGCATATGACACAAACACATCTCTGGGGTCACTTGCAGTGTCTAAACAAATTGGCATTAGTGAACTTAATTTCTTGCCCAGTATATATATTTTCAATGTCAGTGCTTGAGTTAATTAAACAACTTTCAGAAGGATCAGTTTTTATACTCAAATTATTTAAAATAATTAGGTATCTCTCTGAACAAGATCACAACTGATGTGTATACCTCTCATCTAATCCTGGCCTGAATAAAAGGGCAGGAGGCAAATAACAGCATCTACTAATGAAAAATATCCTTTCAAAATTGGTTCGACTTAATTGAATGTAAATAGCTGTTGAAGGCCAAAATACATCCTTACTTCAGGAGCAATGTTTTTACGAACCCTTTATCTTTCACATTAAATAGATAGCTCCAAATTTTGTTTAACAAAGCTTTTTAATTATTTAGGAATGAAAAAAGAATCAATAGTTGAAATGTTGGAGGTGAATTTTTTATGTGTATGTCAGTTCAGAACATCTCTCGTCTGATTTAAGAATAAACGATAATCTATCAAAGTAACTCCTGCTTGGCTTCATGGATTTTTAATTAAGCTGATTGTAAACAGTTCTCAAATGTCATTGAATATTTTCCGTAATTAAAGTGAGAAGGTTAATAGTTCCATTAATGCAAAAGTACTGGTTTTATACCGTACGTACAGAATAGACACAATAAGGATTAACAGGATTGGCAACAAAAGCACACTGGAAAGTATGACCTACGGATATCTGTTAGTATATGCATATTTTAAAGAAATTTAATATTTCTAACTGGATGTTGTTTGAAACCTCATAGCCATATATCATATTTCTCATCCTCATGTTGCCCCCATAATAACTTCCTGCCAACAAATTACTTTTGAACCTTTCATTGTTGTCCAGAAGTAAACATAGAAACACATTTACTTACAATAACGTGAAGTTCATGGTTAATTTATGTTCCTGGTGTTAAACAAAGGTTAAAAACTGGCCAAGATACAGGGGAATATCATGGTCTTCTTCAAATTTTGTCAACAGTTGTTTTATTTTCACCTGACGTAGCAGACAGACCCTCAAGAACTACTCACAATGCAAGGCCCCTTAATACAATTTCAACCCACATTAAGACATACAAGTACAAGTAGGGCATTTGACCCATCGAGTCAGCTCCACCATTTAAAGAGAGCATGGCTGAACTGATATAACTCATCTCCACTTTCTCGCTTTTCTCTATGGCCCTTGATTCTCTAACTGATTAAAAATTCGTCTATCTCAGCACTGAATGTACTTAATGGATCCAGCCTTAGCAGTTCACTGCAGTAAAGAATTTCACAGATCACTACCCTCTGAGAGAAGAAATTTCTCCTCACCTATGTCTTAAATGGGAAACTCCTCATTCTGAGATTATGCCCACTGGTCCCAAAATCTCCCACAAGGGAAAGAGCCTCTCTCCTTATATCTGTCAAATTCCCTAAAAATCCTATATGTTTCAATAAAGTCTCCTCTCATTCTTCTAAACTTCAACTAGTACTGGCCCAAACTACTCAATCTCTCTTCATAATAAAATTTCTCCATGTCTAAGATCAGCTTAGTGAACTTTCTTTGGTCCACCTCCAATACTAGTATGCTTTTCCTTAGATAAGAGGACCAAACTGCTCACAATATTCTGGGTGTGGTGAATAGCACCTTTGTATAGCTTTAACGAGACTTGTCTATTTTTAGATTCCAATCCCTTTGAAATAAAGGGCAGCATTCCATTTGTCTTCCCTATTTTCTCTGACCATTTGTAACTCATGCTGAAAGATTCCCAAATCTGAGCTGCAGCTTTCTGCAGTATTTCTCCACTTAAGTTATATTCACTTCCTCTATTTGTCCTGCTAAAGTGTGTAACCTTATACTTTCTGATATTATATTCCATAAGCCAAATTTTTGCCCACTCGCTTAACTTGTTTGTCTCAGCAGACATTTCATCACCAATATAACAAGGTGTAGACTTGGATGAACACAGCAGGCCAAACAGCATCTTAGGAGCAGGAAAGCTGACATTTCGGGCCTAGACCCTTGGGGACCAAAACATCAGCTTTCCTGCTCCTAAGATGCTCCTTGGCCTGCTGTGTTCATCCAGCTCTACACCTTGTTATCTCAGATTCTCCAGCATCTGCATTTCCTATTATTTCTGAGACATATCATCACCACTTGTTTTCTACCTACTTTTGAGTCGTCAACAAACTGGACTATTGTGCATTTGCTTCTCTCATGCAAGTCATGATCATACATTGTAAGTAATTGTGGCCCTAACACTGATCCCTGTGGCACTGTACTAGTTACAGTTTGCCATCCTGAAAGTGACCCCCTTATCCGAACTCTCTGTCTTCTAGTAATTAGCCAAACCCCTAGCAATGCTAATATGCTACCACCAACACCATAGATTCTCATCTTTTTAACATGTCATAGCTTATCAAAAGCGTCCTAGATTTCCTTTTATCTATCTTGCTCATTATCACTTCAAAACGTCGAATAAAATTTTCAGGCTTGACTTGATTAGTGTCCCTTATACTTTTACTGAGGTGATAGTTTTTGTATTTGCTTCTTCCCACTTTTCTTACCCCTTGATTACTTAGTATTTTTGAAAAGTTATTAGTGCCTCTGTTGTGAATGCCAATCCAAAATGCTTATTCAAGCTCTCTGCATTTCCCCGATCCCCATTATTATTTCTTCAGCTTCATTTTCAAAGAGGTCTTTGGTTTTGTCTTTTCCTTTTAACATGTTTAAAGAAACTCGCATTACTTATTTTGATATTACTTGCTAATTTACCCTCTTTTATCATCTTTTGCCGGCTTTTAGACCTTTCTCAATCCTTTGGCTTACCGCTAATCTTTGCCACACTGTATGATTATTTTTCAATTTGATGCTATCCTCAATTACCCTTGCTAACTCTGGTCGGCTTATGAACTTTGCGTAATTCCTCTTTCTCACTGAGATGTAATATTTTTCTGAGTCATGAACTACACTTTTAAGCGTCTGCCATTTTTTATCAGCTGTTTTCGCTGATAAAACGCTTTCCTAATCCACCCCAGATGGCTTTATCCTTGTTCCTTTGAATTAACTCTTACTTAACACAACTGTTTCTGATCCACGTTTCTCTGCCTCAAACTGAATACAAAATTTTAGTGCATTGTGGACACTGTTTTCTTGGAGATATTTTCTTCTGAAATAATCTATCAAACCTTACCAAGATCCATAAAAGTCTGATCCCTGGCTGAATCTATAACACACTGTTCTAGAAAACTGTTCTGAATATACATTCTATGGATTATTTTTCATGGCTCTGTCAATTTGGCTTCCCTATGAATGAAGTCATGCACTGCCTTTTTCTACACACCTTCATTATCTCCTGTTCTTTTTTCTCTCTGCCATATGGTATAGCTACTATTCAAGGAGACAATAGACTACTCCCTGGGGTATCTTCTTCACCTTGTTCTTTTTAATCTCTACCCATGTAGAATCGAAACCATTTGATTCAAGGACATTTCTTGCTCATGTACTTATTCAATCCAGTGTTAACAAGACTAGCCAACCATCCTTTCTTTCCTGCCGGTCCTTTAAAAAAGATATCATATTATTTATCTGAGCTTTGATTTCCTTGTAACTAAGTTCCCGCAACAACAACAATATCATACCCATGAACCTCTGGTTGTGCCTTTAATTCATTTATCTTGCTCCAAGTACTACGTGCGATAAAGAAAAGAAGTATTGTTTCATTTAATTACGTAGACTTTTACACTTCAGTCTATGGACCGACTTGCAATTGTAAAGTCATGCATACCTCTCAGAAACCAGGTTCAATGCACGATGTATAAAAATAGAAGTTGCTGGAAAAGCTCAGCTGATCTGGCCTCATCTGTGAAGACAAAGTCAAAGTTAATGCTTCAAGTCCAGTGACCCTCCCTTCAGAACTGTCATGCATACATTGTTTCAATTTTTAATGCTGCACAATTTGTCCTGTTTCTCTTAAGCTCTGACAAATTATTTCAATACCATATAAACAAATAAAATTTCTTTAATTATAGCATTGCTTTATTTTGGTCAGCATATGTTGTTATTCAAAAATTAGAACAATAGTAGTTAAATTTCCATTCTTGCACAATCCTAATTGGAAGTTAGCTTCATTTTAATATTTTAGTACTAAAACCTTGAGCTTAAATGTAGTAAGAGCATCCCAAGGTGCTTCATAAAACTGTTATCAGGCTCAATCAAGTACAAATAGGGATACTACCTTGTAGCTTTGTCAAAAAAGTAGGTTTTAAGAAACTTGCTAAAGGAAGATGAGGCAGAAGGGTTTAGGGAGGTAATTCCAGAACATGGACCCTTGATGACTGAAGGCATGTCATAATGGTGTGGTGCAAGAAATTAGGAAATCAGCCAACATTGGAGGGGAAAAAAAAGATCATAGACAAAGTCACGGAGAAATTTAAAGAAAAAGATAACAATTTGAAATTTGATGCATTACTAGACTGGGAACTAATGTAGATCAATAGTCACAGAAGTGATGGGAAAGCAGGATTTAATTTAACACAGAATCTAAATCTTTTTTTAAAAAATACATCACTATTGTTCTCAATTTTCTGCCCATTTATGTTGGTGGTCTTGATAAACTCTGCCCAAACTCTAACCAACTTGTACATTGCAAATAAGCTTTTTCCATATTATAATTAGAAAACAGTAAATCTAGATTATTAAAAGTTTAAAGGTAAAATTAACATAACGTTTCTAAACAAAATTATGCTGGAGAGCAACTGGTTAAATTTCATTGAACAAATGTCCTTCAAGAGTGGATTTATTCATTCTACTTAATGAAAGTTCTATTAATACGTAAGTGAGTGTGTGGTCTAATGCATTTCATGAAATGAGTGTCAAATCTAATTTCAAAGCAATGACCTGTATTTTAGGTCACATCAAATGCCTGTGCACATGAACAAAGGATAAATTATCCATCTATACACTGCAATTTTCACTATGCTTATGAATGCCTATTTCCATGTCTATTCTCTTTTGCTCTCTCAATTCTGTGATTTCAAACTACACTCCAGGACTTTAGCACAAACCGTAGACTGATCACTCAGTGTAGATACTTCACTAAAAGAGTGCTGCATGATTGAAGAGCTTTCTTTTAGATGATATGTTTGACTGAGATCTAATCTACCCTCTGAGTTTAATGTTATAGATCACATTATGCACCAAACAACATAAAGATAAGGTCTGGCTTAGCTACCCACGAGGTGATACAAAAAGCAGAAGATGTCTACGTTTTGTCTGTGGATAACAAATGACCCAACCTTAATATCTGACAGAAGGTTTGAGGACAAGCAAGATTGTGCCACATATGAACATCATATGACACAGCTGTATTTTTAAATTCATAACCAGTATGAGGGTGTCACTGGCTAGGCAGTGTTTATCGCCCATCCCAAAATTGCCCAAAGGGCAGCTAAGAATCAACCACATTGCTGTGGGTCTGGTGTCACATGTAGGCCAGACCAGGAAAGGATGGCAGTTTCCTTCCCTTAAGGGCATTAGTGAACCAGATGGGTTTTCCTGACATTCAACAATGGATTCATGGTCATCATTAGACACTTAATTCGAGATACTTATTGAATTCAAATTCCACTACCTGCCATGGTGGGATTTGAACCCAGGTGCCCAAGATATTATCTGAGTTTCTGCATTAACAGTCCAGTGATAATACCACAAGGCCTCCCCACATGTAGAAGTGGATGCCGATCATGTCAATACCATAACCAGAATATTAAATAATTATATTGCAATTAGAGCACTGACTAAGGCTTAACACAAACAAAACACACATTACCAGCATTCTGAGAATATACAGCATCTTTCTGCAAAGGCCACAATAACTAAAGCTGGATGGTTAAGCAAACTACCAATATGTTCCAGTGATTTGTAAAGTTATTCAGATATGAAGAGTTTGTTTACTTTCATATAAGTAGTTTGCTAGTTTAAGGGTAGTTAGAAAGAAATAGAATGCTGTAATATGACGAGCATGCATTCTTCAGGAGGTAAATTTGAACTGCTGTTAATCACAACCAACACAGACAACGTAGAAGCCCCATGACTCGACAGACTGCAAGCACCCAATATAGAGGTTATATGTACAATACTTAGTTTCCAAGACAACTTCATTGCCTTGTACTATTATCTCCAAACAAGGAACTCACAGTGTTGTTTCAATTTTTTGTGGTAACACTTGCAGAGATCTCTGGTACTGTGATGATTAGCTTGCGACAAACACAATTGTCTTCCTTTGTGCTAGAGTAACTTCAACCAATGAAGAGTATATTTTTCCTTTGATTCCCATTAACTTTGCCGGGGTTCCTTGTTAGGAACATCAGAATTGTAATAGGCTATTCAGCCCCTCAAGCCTGCTATGCCATTAAATAAGTTCACAGAGGCTGGGCGCCAAACTTAGTCAAATTCTACCTTGATGTCAAGAGCAATCACTGAACTCAGCTATGGAATTCTGCTCATTTATCCATGATTGCACTGGAGTTTATATTTGAATGGGCCTGGTGTAACATCAACTAAGCTTTGGTGTACAAGATATCGCTGAGCAAGTGACATTTGATAATAATGTCAACTGTATCTCACATCAATTTACTGATAATTGAGAATAGACAGATTGGAAAATAGTGACTGAATTGGATTTGACCTGTTTCAAAGATTTCAAGAAAATTGCTGTAGAGTCAGAAAATAGCCCTTGGACAGTAAGGGAAGATATTTTCAGTATATTTACTGCTTGTTCCTTTGATCTTGTCTGAGACCACTTATCTTAAAGTCTACCTGAAAGTAATATTCACCAAGCACATAAATCAAATTTAAAAGCCAGAAGATGTTATCAGACAACCTAACAATGAACATTTATCATTAGCTCATAGAAAAACTTAAAGCAGTTTCATGGAATCACAGGGACAGCAACACAGAAAACATAACAGCTCAATTTTTTAATCTTTAAATCCAGCAGCTATCACTGGTTCCATTAATTGTACCTTGTTTCTAGACCTCTCGCTGTTTCGCACCACACCACTCTCTCATTGTAGCCACTACAGTCACAGCTTTAAATCTGAGAACTACAGAAATTAACACACCTATAATATTAGCATGTGTGAGGAGCCGTCAGATCTTTCTGAATATAATGTTGTGGTTACCTCCTCACCTGCTTCTGTCTCCTTCAATCCCATTACCTGCTGTTTCACTGATACCATGAAGTCCAACTTGCAGCCTGAAAATGTCAACAATATTTCCTGGATCTCTTGGCAGCTTTTACAAAGTTCAAACCACAAGTTTGACAAAGAGTGGAAATGTCAAATTGTGTTATTTTGTTCTCGAGGGCATCATACACAAAGAGATTTACAGGATGTTTGATTCAATGCACTTTATTACAAACACTTTGCTGTTCTCCTTACATCATGTTGCTCTTATTCCCTATGACAGTTACTCATGTTTTAGGTAACAAGGTGTGTAGCTGGATGAACACAGCATGCCAAGCAGCATCTCAGGAGCACAAAAGCTGACGTTTCGGGCTGGGTCTGGGCCCGAAACGTCAGCTTTTGTGCTCCTGAGATGCTGCTTGGCATGCTGTGTTCATCCAGCTTCACACTTTGTTATCTTGGATTCTCCAGCATCTGCAGTTCCCATTATCTCTGACCCATATTTTAGGTGACTGGATTTGACCCACAATGCAGTATAACAATGAATAACAACCTTCAGCCTTCCTGCTCCTCTGATGCTGCTTGGCCTGCTGTGATCATCCAGCTCGACACCTTGTTATCTCAGATTCTCCAGCATCTGCAGTTCCTGCTATCTCTATTTATAAGCAGCAGTGTGTTCAGATAATTCAAAGAAACTTTCATCAAGCATTGATCCTATAAGTGAATCTTATCAATATTTAAGGATAAGGTTTTATCAGTCTGACTGCAAGGTGTACATCAGGAATCTAGTGATAACTTGTGCTCTTATATGCTTTGGGGATTGAGCCAAATTACTCTGATCACCGCAAAGCACTGAGTGTCACCAAGGGTGCTTTTGCAAAATCTTCCAAATTCATTTGCAACAAGGTAGCCTAATCACAGCACCCATTCCCAAAACAAACTGAGAGAGGGTTACTGGGCCTGAAACGTTAACTTTAATATCTCTCCACAGATGTTGCCAGACCTGCTGAGCTTTCCCAGCAATTTCTGTTCTTACCTCAAAACAACATAGCCAGGATCATGATGCTAATTACTCAAAACCAACTCTGCTGGGCAGGGCATGCAATTCATGCGCCTGAATCCAGCCTCCCAAAACACTGCTTGATTTGGAACTCATTAATAGCAGATGTCCAGGAGAACTATGAAAATGATCTTGAACATTTTCAAAACATCCCTGATGTGGTCAGCAACTCCACTGATTCAGAGGAAATCTTAACTCATGGCTGACCAAAGTGGAGAAGTTTTATTGCAGAAGGCACAGAGCACTTTGAGAAACTCTATTGGGATCATGCAGAGGTGAAAGTGCTGATTGTACATTGGATTCATTAGCTATCAGATCTAATCAAACTGCATTGGAAGAAACAATACTGAGCAATCCTGAGCAACTGCCATTAGAAGAAGAAAAGAAAACTACTCCTAATTTTATCAATGATAACGCTTCATATCTGACACTTGACTTTCAGCTTTACTCAATTGTAGAGCTGTTGTTAACTAAGAGTCTGAAAGACATAGATTCAAGCCTCACTGGACGTGAACTGACAGTTCAGTGAACTGCCAAGTAGGGGTTTCTTTGTCATTGGTGATATCTTTGGGTGAGACATTGAATTGGGAAGTCAAGTTCAGGCAAATGTAAATGCAATGATGGGCACAATTTTTCAGAAGGCAATGTTTACCACCCTACTACCTGAAGAGTTGACAGAGCATTCACCTCTATGAATCATACCAGCCTCACAGCCTTTTAAAATGTCATACACCATTAACAAGTTGGAGATGGGTCTTCCACTCATCACCGGAAAAAAAATGGTGTAGATGAAGAGGCCCCACTACTTCATCCGTCACATAGGCACAAGCTCAAAGGTTTGGCACTGCATGTTCTTTAAAGCCTGCCAGAGATCTGGAATCTGCCCATGGTGAGAGATCAAGCATGAGATCTGGGCAGGATCATGTGCCTGCATCCCAGAAATCATGGCTACAGTTATGCTACAGGTCACTCAGGTGAATACTTTGATAATTGGCCTATAGGTCGATGTGGGGGACAACCCAAAATCTTCCAACTACCATGGGATATTACAAGAACTGGGAAAGGCAGCAGCATAGCCACCTATCAATCAGAGGTGGGCCACCGATTTTCCATTTTCATTCATGGGATGATGGGCCACTGGCTAGGCAGCATTTATCGCCCAACCCTAGTTGCCCGGACGGGAGTTAGGAGTCAACCATATTGCTGTGGGTCTGGAGTCACATGTCTTAAAGGACATTAATACGATGGGTTTTTCTGACAATTAACAATGGATTCACGGTCATCATTAGATTCATAATTCCATCTGCTGCGGCGGGATTTGCACTTGGGTCCCCAGAACATTATCTTGGCCTCTGGGTTAACAGTTCAGTGATAATACCACTAGGCCATCGCCTCCACTTAATGTTGAGGCTGCAGGTTGGTCTTACGCAATGGCTGATCTGACAAATAACCTCCTATCACTACCAAGTAGCCGTATGGAGCCCAGCTTCAATGTGGCATAGTGAACTGGGCAGACGCAGCCCTCTCTGCACCCTCACATCCATTTTCCTATTACATAGACCTAAAGGCAGCCTTTATGTGTATGGGTCATATACTCCTTATCCCTCCCTTCTGGAATGCAGGGACCCTCCCTGTCAAACCAAGACTTCAACAGCATTTTTCCAAACTTTGCACAATACTTCCAAAGATGTGGCAATGGCTAGATTTTGAAATAGTCACTTTTACTACAAGTTGAACTTTTGTCTTATAAATAACGCTTGTGACCAATCTTTCTTTCAGCTATCAGAAGGCATTTGTTGACAGACAAGTGAATGTGTTCTGTGGAACTTTTACTGAAGGTAGAAGAATTTGTCATGTTTATCCATTTTTCAACTAACTGAAATTTTTACTCATGGAGCATTGGGCCTGATCATCAGACATTCACGTATCAAACCATTGTATCCTATGATTCCATTAACATTCCAAAAGGAAAACTGGCTGCCAAGAACTGGAATAACATTATTTGTTCAAACTTATTGGAAGCTGTTATCATATTGAAACTGGTATTGACAGAAATTGGTGTTGCTTCCCGCTTTCGTTATGAACTGGAAAATGTACTAATTTTGCTTCCAATTTCCACCCAGCCATCAACTTCACCTGATCCATCCCTGAATCCTCTTTTCCCTTCTTCGACATTTCTGTGTTCTGTTTGGGGATAGGCTGGCTACTGATATACACTACAAACCCACTGACTCCCACAGTTACCTCGACTATACATCTTGGCACACTGCTTCCTGTAAAGGCACAATTCTAATCCCCCAGTCAAAAACTCTTTCTGTTGTTTTGGTCCTGTAAATCTCCATTTTCTTGCAACTTATTCACTCTGCTCTCTCAACCATCAGATCTCCTTCATAACCCTCAGTAGGCTACATTAGACAGGAGCTCCTACAGCTGATAACCTCTCTCCAGTTGTTCCTTAGACCAGTTTCCTCATCTGTACTGACTTGGGAATTTTCCCCTCAACCAGGCTGCTCGAATGTCTATGCTGTTTGTGCTTGGTTTGCACTCCTAAAGCTCTGTACACCTCTGATTCTTTTATTGGTGTGCTCTGGATATAGGTCAATTCACTCATCACTCCCTCAATCTCTTGAGTTGAGCCAGTTACAGTTGCCTATGATTGAATCTCGCACATCACTGCTGCAATTGTCCATTTTCAAGATTCACTTCCTTCCTCAAATGAAAAGCCGTTTGACGTACAGTAATAAATAATCAGAGATAACAAGGTGTAGAGCTGGATGAACACAGCAAGCCAAGCAGCATCTTAGGAGCAGGAAAGCTGATGAAAGCCCAGACCCTTCATCAGAAATGGGGGAGGGTCCCCCAATTTTTTTATTTGTTTAAAATTTGGAAATCAAAGTCAGGAAGCTCCCCGGAAAACTATTTCTGGTAAAATATATGCTTTAAATTACTGGCATCTGCTGTATTTTGCCTTTTGCATTAAGATCTGCCTTGAGTTCTGAATAAATGTGTTGACCATTTAACTAGAATTAGCACATAGAAAATCTTTGCCTCAGTGAATGCTGAAAGTTTAGCATGGATACCTGGTGGAAGCTTAAATCATCCGCATGTCAATTTTTCACTTTGGATATTAAAATAGACCCCTCTTGTCATGGAGGAGCCTAGTACAACCATTAGATGACTGTTAAGAATATCACTTTCCAATCTGATATTAGACAAAGCAATTCTCATTACAACAAAATAGGACTGCAGCTTCTTTGATATTTAACTTGCTGGAGATTGAGAATATACATTATGTATTTGGTGGCATATATATGCTATCAGTTATTCAAACACGGATGTCATGTGGGGAGTTCTGCTGCCAGGCACTTCATTAAAATGCATTGACAAGCTGCCACAAGCAAGTGACCCATCAATTTCCCTTTATCCCCAATCGTGCAGATTCTTTGGCAGTCTGCCTAATACACAATTTATATCCTCTGCTCTCAGTGGAGGATTATTATTGATGTTACCCAGAATCTAATCTTAGAGGATTTAATCTCAGCGCATAGTCAAATCACATGGAATTATACTTTTGATTTTCAAAATCCTTGCCTGCAAAAATGAGGATAGAAACAAGAACATTTCAGAGTTCTATCAGAGTTCAGTGTCACAATAGAAAAATTAGATTTTACTTTTCAAATCCACAGCATTTTGAATAGTCATAGACTGCCTCCCATATTTTCCACACTCCATGAAAAGTGAAGCAGCTTGAAACATCCCATTCCACAGTTTAACATAGAAGATCTAGCACAGGCATTTCAGCAATAACACGTTTCGTTAACGCGAATTGGCTGCCACGTGATTGTTGAATAGTGGATGCTGTTTGGATAATGCAACCTTTCTACTGTACAGTGTAGCGATTTTCTATAGCAATTTCCCTATAATGTGATTTTCTACGGTGATTTTCTACAGCGCGATTTCTACAGTGTGAGGTCACACAAGAATGTAACTATTGCTTTATAGGAGAGATACCTATAGTCCCTCCTATCTACTCCTTGACTCATTTCTATGTTATATTGGTAACAATCATTTTTTGCTTTATTTCTGATGAAAATAGATTAGTGGTTGCATTTTTTGACTCCCTCCATCATATTTATATGCTCCAGTCAGGATCTTTCTTCCCCTTCTGGACCTTTTCTATTTGCATATCTGCCAATGGAGAATGAACAAGTATCTATGACTTTTACAATAACTTCATTTACTCTTCCTTCCATGAGGGCTGTATTTTCTTATGACCCCAATTTGCCTTGAAGATTCAGTTTTTCTCTATTTGAGGTTCCACTTGTTAACGGCTGAGCATGTCCTTCATTATATCAAATTATTATTGGAGGTTTCCTTCACACACCTTCCTCCCTCAGAAAACAATGATTGGTTCTCTTACTTACATTATAAGTGTTTCATTCAGTTTGAAGTTCTGTTCACTATCTTTATTGTTTTCATACCCTTCCACACACAGATTGAAATTGCTTTGTATTTCACCTCTTGCCATATCTCAAATCCATCAACAGGCCTCCAGGCCCAAAATGGATGTCGTTGATGTTGCACTCCCCATGTCTAATTTTTTGAGCAATATATATATCAAGAATTTCCATCATCGCTGTTTGCATGACATGCTTTCTTAAAAAAAACTGGATATGTGCATTTCCATCATTTTCCTCCTTACATCTAAAACCTCCACCATTTAATCAGGAAGGATATTTAGAGTTTGTCCACTGAGAACTTTTAGCTCTAACCTAGTTGAAGCCAGCAGGTATAGGCAAGTTACCCTCAGTTATAGAAAGTGTGTAGGAGCTTGTGATCTGTGTCTGTGTCTTATGAAATGCATGGTAGATGCTGAGACAGATGAAAACTGTGAGATATGACTGTGACCCAATTACAAACAAACTGAGAAAATGTTTATAAAGTTATACATTTCTGGGTTCAGGCCATGCAGGTCTAGGCCTCACCCTGTCCTCACATTTGCTGCTTCAACAGGCTGCAAGGCTTACTTTAACTTAATGTATTGACTTCCTGATAGCTATATGAGGCTGGGGGCAAGGAATTTCTTGGTTTGCTAATTGATTTTGCAATCATTACTCTCTCATACCACTCTGCCCTAATCAGGACCTGTGGAGCCAGTCAGCTAAGGTTGCTTTTCACCTTAATTTGTGATGAGGCTATCAGATTTCTGTAAGAAAGTAGAAGCCATCAGAAGGGCTACAGCTGTTTGGCTGTAGTTCCTTGGAGTGAATAACAATTAGTTGCCATATAGTGTAATTAGCAAAATTACTAGTATTACTCTTGCCTGTAATAGATTTTGACAAGTAGGACAACAATAATAACCTGTTAGGAAAGAATAGGACCAAAAGCTAAAAACAAAGTCTTTCTGCAATTCAGTAAAAGCCTTAATTACACAATCTTAATTTCATATATGTCAAGAACTGAAAATTCTTCTGCCCTTTGGGATACTGTTTATTGCTGCATTAAATTTTTTCTTTTACCTATGGGAAAATGTTTTACTAGATGTCTTTAAATATCATTCGGCAGAACAACCAAAGAAACTCCTATCACCGTCGCTTGTGTTTTTTAATCAAAAGGAAGTGAAATGATAGGCATAATTTTAACACAAATAAAAGAAGTTTTTTTAATTAACATGGAAAGCAGGTTGCTCCTTTATTGTGCACCATCAACTACTTGCAGTACTACCAATATTCAAATATGTAATGGGGGAAAAAGCCACAGTTATGTACAAACATGGGTCTGTTTGATCAAAGCTGCACTTTAGTACACTTGATTTAAGGTTTCACAAGCCCATAGATCTTTGCTTGCTACATTGTCAATAATTTACTGATTTAGAATGAGCCAATGCTATAAATCTTCGTCAGTGCTACTTACACATGCCTACATTTTGTTTCATCTTGTATTCCCAGAGTACCATTTTTGCACTTTAATTGCTGAGTGGACAATTGCTTTTTGGGTGTTATTACCATTAAGTTACATATCACACTGCGAAGTAATTATAAACATTAAGCATTATCATTGAAGTAGAAATCAGTAATTAAGCAGAGAATTATGAGGTGGAATGGGCTACATTAGACATGATAACAATTTGAATTGTTTTTTCTGAAAACTAAGTATGTATGTTATTGAAGCCCATTTAAAATGGCTAGCTATAAAATTACAGTATATCTTCTGCTATAAAGAAAATTAGTTGGATTTATAGAGCTGCATTGGAACTATTAGTAATGCCCATTATGCAAGTGTTGATCAGGAGCCAAATCATCAGCAGTTTTTCATCAATTCAGCTTCTTTTTTCTCATGTAAATGAGATGCAAATTAAATTGAGAAAAAGCCTGCTGTGCAGGACAGTTAACAAACCAGTCTTTCTGTTGTTCACTAGAATTAACTAGCAGAAGCTTTTTATCACAACTGTACATGTGCTTTCATTATATTGATGGGGCAAAGACAGCACCAGTCTCATTTGCACCACTTGAATGTGAGAAAACATATTCTAATGTTCACTTCAGCTCACCACTTGCTTCGATGGACCATCATGGTGCATAGGACCAAACAGCATCTTGGTACATAATGCAGGGGCAGTAGCTACATGCAAGCTTCATCTATGGGATTGGCATTAGCCATTTACCAACTTCTCATGTCCATCATGTCACCTATCCAATTTAATGTTAGAGTGCTGTGAGCACAGGTATTCATTGCAGGATCAACCAGCAACTAGCATTGAAAGGGTGTAAGTGGGACACTGCATGCATGGACACTACCCAACTCATGGATTGGGCCAGTCTGCATCTTAGGTTTAGAGATAACAAGGTGTAGAGCTGGATGAACACAGCAGACCAAGCAGCATCAGAGGGGCAGGAAGGCAGGCGTTTCGGACCTCGACCTTTCTTCAGAAATGGTGGAGGGGAAGGAGGTTCTGAAATCGGGAGAGGGGGAGGTGGATAGAAGATGGATAGAGGAGAAGATAGGTGGGGGGGAGACAGACAGTCAAAGAGGTGGGGATGGAGCCAGTAAAGGTGAGTATAGGTGGAGAGTTAGGGAGGTGATAGATCAGCCCAGGGAGGATGGGCAGGTCAAGGGGGTGGGATAAGGCTAGTAGGTAGGAGATGAGAGTGGTGCTTGAGGTGGGAGGAGGGGATAGATGGGAGGAAGGACAGGTTAGGGAGGTGGGGACAAGCTGGGCTGGTTTTGGGATGTGGTTGGGGGAGGGGAGATTTGGAAGCTTGTGAAATCCACATTGATACCATTGGGTTGCAGGGTTGCCAGGCAGAATATGAGTTGCTGTTCCTGCAACCTTCAGGTGGCATCATTGTGGCAGTGCAGGAGGCCCAGGGTGAACATGTTGTCTAAGGAATGGGAAAGGGAGTTGAAATGGTTCACGACTGGAATGTGCAGTTGTTCAGTGCGAACCGAGTGTAGGTGTTCCAAAAAGCGGTCCCCAAGCCTCTGGATGGTTTCCCTGACGTAGAGGAGGCCACAATGGAAACAGCAGATGCAGTATACCACATTGGCAGACGTGCAGGTGAACATGTGCTGAATGTGGAAAGCCTTCTTGGTGCCTGGGGTGGGGGTGAGGGGGGGACGTGTAGGGGGAGGCGTAGCACTTCCTGTGGTTACGGGGGAAAGTGCTGAGTGTGGTGGGGCTGGTGGGAGTGTGGAGCGGACAAGGGAGTCATGGAGAGAGTGGTCCCTCCAGGAGGCAAATTAGGGTGGAGACGGAAAAATGTCTTTGGTGGTGGGGTTGGATTTCAGATGGCGAAATTGTTGGAGGATGATGTGTAGGATTTCTCAGTTGGTGGGGTGATATGTGAGGACAAGGGGGATTCTGTTTTGGTTGTCATTGCGGGGATGGGGTGTGAGGGATGAGTTGTGGGAAAGGCGGGAGACACGTTCGAGGGCGATCTCGACTACTGATGGGGAAATTGCGGTCCTTGAAAAATGAGGACATGTGAGATGTTTGGGAGTGGGATGCTTTATCCTGGGAGCAGAACTGAGAAAACAAGGTGTAGAGCTAGATGAACACAGAAGGCCAAACAACATTAGAGGAGCAGGAAGGCTGACATTTCCGGACTAGACCCTTCTTCAGAAATGAATTTTCTGAAGAAGCGTCCAGGACGAAACGTCAGTCTTCCCGCTCCTCTACTGCTGCTTGGCCTGCTGTGTTCATCCAGCTCTATACTATGTGTATCTGGGAATAGGGGATGGCATTTTTGCAGGAAGGTGGGAGGGAGGAGGTGTATTCTAGGTAGCTGTGGGGGTCAGTGGGCTTGAAATGGATATCGTTTTCCAGGTGGTTGAAGAGATGGAAATAGAGAGGTCCAGGAAGGAGAGGAAGGTGTCAGAGATGGTCTGCATGAACTTAAGGCAGAGATGGAAGGTGTTGGTGAAGTGGATGAACTGTTCGAGGTCCTCGTGGGAGCATGAGGCGGCGCCAATACAGTCAGCAACGTAACAGAGGAAGGGGTGGGGTTTAGGGCCAGTGTAGCTACCTAAGAGGGATTGTTCCACATAACCTACAAAGAGACAGGCATCTTAGGTTTGGGGATGATGGGAACTGCAGATACTGGAGAATCCAAGATAACAAAGTGTGAGGCTGGTTGAACACAGCAGGCCAAGCAGCATCTCAGGAGCACAAAAGCTGATGTTTCAGGCCTAGACCTTTCATCAGACCCTCTCTGATGAAGGATCTAGGCCCGGAACGTCAGCTTTTGTGCTCCTGAGATGCTGCTTGGCCTGCTGTGTTCATCCAGCCTCACACTTTGGCATCTTAGCTTTGCTTGGTTTATTTTGTTTGTATTCACTCAATTAACACCCACCTGTCTGCCTTGCCTTGCATTGCTTTCCCATGCCCAATTAGCATAGACACACAACCAGAGCTTGCCTTGCTGCTCAGCAGTCATCACGCAATGCAGCATACATCTTGCTGTTTGGCAGTGTCCGACATCAATCTCACACCTACTCCATATGCCAGCCACTTATACAGCAAACATATTGCTTGTGCAGTAAACAGACTCGAAGTCTAAGGGGGTGTTCTCACCGAAATTCATTGAGGCTTCCGTCAGTTGGATTGTCTTGGCACAGCAAGGCAAAGGTGGTGTCTCTTTAGTAACAGTGAGCTGTACACTCAGGTTCTCGGCCGAGTGCTCTGCAATGCCAGGAGAGAATCACGGTCTATCCTATGGTTCTATCATGACCAATCCAAGGCATAGGGTCAATATGGTTGAGGGAATTTTCTTGTCTTGTGTGTGTGTGTGTGTGTGTGTGTGTGTGTGTGTGTGTGTGTGTGTGTGTGTGTGTGTGTGTGTGTGTGTGTGTGTGTGTGTTTATTTAGGTATGCATGTGTGTAGATGCCTGTTGGCAGTGGATTTCATAGGCCATGGTAGTTTTCTTAGGCAACCCTGGGTGCCCTTGCATCTGGACAGCCGAAAAATACGAAAAGTCTTCCATCCAAATGGAATTTGATCTTCCTTGATGTGAGTCTTCAAGATGAAAGCAGGAAAACAGTGTGCAAGTACAGGGTTAGCATTAGGGCCTCTGCTGGTAAGTCCTGGAAGGTGATTTATGAGGGTCCTGTGTGTGTTTCATCTTCTGGCTAGGCACCTCCTGGCACTGCCTTGACTGTTTGGAGGAAGA
Organism: Stegostoma tigrinum; assembly: GCF_030684315.1. NCBI lineage: Eukaryota > Metazoa > Chordata > Chondrichthyes > Orectolobiformes > Stegostomatidae > Stegostoma > Stegostoma tigrinum. Next base: position 39,842,216 of record NC_081360.1, on the reverse strand, counting down.
GCACCAGGAGTCGGCATCCCTGTATTGCCATACATTCAGCCCGAAGGACCAATTGGTCAGGTAACAAAGTGTGGGTGTTCTTGTCTCAGTCGAAACTGCAACACAAAGGGGCTTGGGAGGAACTTGTGCATGAAACACAGAAAGCCAGTACACCTGCCTTGGACTTCCCACATAGATGCAATGGTCAAGAAGACACAGGTCTCTTCTTCCTCAGGCGGCTCAGGAAATTTAGCATTTCCCATAAGGTCCCTCACCAACTTCTACAGATACACCACTGGAAGCATGCTGTCCAGGTGCATAATGACCCAGTATAGCAACTACTCTTCCTAGGACCATATGAAACTACAGAAGATGGTGTGCTCAGCCCAGGCCACCACAGAAGCCAACCTTCCATCCATGGACTCCATTTACATGGCCTGTTGCTGCAGAAAAGCTGCCAACATCATCAAAGACCTTTCACACCCTGGTAATGGTCCCTTTCAACCTCTTCCATCAGGCAGAAGATACAGAAGCTTGAACACATGCTCTAGCAGGTTCAGGAGCAGCTTCTTCCCAACCATTATCAAACTGCTAAAAGGACTCTCTAGCCCCAAACAATGCTGATCTAGCTAACGTTGATCTTGCCTAATGTACGCCCTGTGCAATGCAACCTGAACGCCTCTGTCTAAGTTTTTTTTTAACAACCTTTGACCTGTGCACCCTTGCTTACTATGATCTGCCTGTACTGCTCATAAACAAAGCTTTTCACTGTACTTTGGTGCATGTGACAATCAACCAATCCATCAAAAAGTACAGCAGGTAATCAGGAAGGCTAGTGGAATGTTGGCTCTTATTTCATGCGGGGTTAATGTATAAGAGTAAGGAAGGTGTACTGCAGCTGTACAAGGTGCTGGTGAGACCACGTCCAAAACACTGTGAGCAGTTTCAGTCCCTTTATTTAAGAAAATACATCATTTCATTGGAATCAGTTCAAAGAAGATTAACCAGGATGATCCCCAGCATAGAGGGAATGCCTAATGAGCAAAGGCTAAATAGGTAGGGACTCTACTCACTGGAGTTTAGAAGAATGAGAGGTGATTTCATCAGAATAAATTTAAGTCTTTCTTAAAACAAGAATATTACACAGTTTAACAGAAAAGTTAGGATCTTCAGTAGACAGGACTGTTCTGGAAGTTATGGGAATATGCGTTGTCAATTACAAGTTTGTTCTTGACAGGCTTTCAAAAGAGTTTATGTAAGGAATATTTGAGTTAGAAACAATCTAAATTCTGAAGCTGTGGGGGATATTTTTAATGCAATCTATTCAGAGATGTTACAGAATGAAAATGGAATATTGCTTGAAGGATAGAGTTTAAAAGCCTAAAGGTTTTGCTGAAGCTGTGTTGGGTTTTGGTGAGGCCACACCCGGAATACTGTGTACAGTTCTAGTCTCCTTACTTGAGAAAGGATACACTGGCACTGGAGGGTGTGCAGAGGAAGTTCATTAGGTTGATTCCAGAGTTGAGAGCATTGTCTTATGGGGAGAGATTGAGTAGTCGGGGACTATACTCATTAGAATTTAGAAGAATGAGGGTGGGATCTTCTAGAAACATATATAATTTTACAAAGGGAATGGATTAGAAGTAGGGAAGTTGTTTTCATTGGTGGTTAAAACCAGAGCTGGGGTGTGTAGGCCCAAAATAAAGGGGAGCTGATTTCGGACTGAGTTGAAAAGGAGCTGCTTCACCCAAAGGTTGTAAATCTGTGGAATTCCTTGCCTAGTGGAGCTGCTGAGCCTACCTTTTTGAATGTTTTTAAAGCAAAGATAGATTTTTGAACAATAAAATGAATTAAGGATTATGATCAGCGAGCAGGCAAGTGGAGCTGAGAACACGAAAGGATCAGCCATGATCTTATTGAATGGCTGAGCAGGCTCAAGGGGTCAGATGGCTTAATCCTGCTCCTATTTTTTATGTTCTTATTTTCTCATGTTATTACACATTCCTCGAGCAGTTGGGACTTGAACCCCGGCCCCCATGAATTGTACAACTTGCGGGCAAAGGGAAGGTCTCAAGAGCTTAAGAAATACATTGCAATGCATGTACCGATCACAAGAAACATTAAAAATAATCTCATGCAAAGATTGTTCACTTGAAGTAGGCTCCCATGGGATGTACTGGCTAGCAGAGTCAGATAGCTGGAGCGAGACCATGATATTGGGACTTGCAGAAAGGTCTATGGGCAAGTATTAAAATTGGTTACACTTTCAAGATAAGAGACAAGGCACGTGGGCTACGCATTTGCAGCAGTTAGTACAAGAGCGGCAATCACAAACACATAGCTCAGGCTTGTGCACTGACTTTAGAAATACATTTGACAGGAGAAAATCATTACAGGAGAGAGGATTTCTAGTAGGTAGTCTGACAAAAGTAGCTCTGGGAGATCTCAACAAGAAAAAAGAAGCAGAAGACAAATAAGAAGACAGGGTAGCACAGGTAATAGAGAGCCTTCTTAGACATATGGTAAAACTCCCCACAATCAAGTAGGCTTTATGGCTACTACTGGAATAGAAGACAGAGCGATAAATGATGCTAAACTAAGAGTTACAAAAGTGGAGCTCAATCTGTGCAAACAAATGGACTTTGAATTTGTGATTGCCCGTAGACTGCATGAAGCATAAAATGCCTCGTGATGAAGTTATGCAGTTGCTGCCACCATACTTAACATGATTTCTGAATGGTCTTGTGCAACAATAGAGGAGAAATATTGTGTGTGCCTCTTTCCATTGACATATAGGGTCTGCATTTTTCTGGTTGTAGTGAAAGTGATGAACTTACAGCTAGCCAGCATTTGTATGGGGCACAAAACAGGTCACACAAGTGGCTGGGAAATCTAGGCATATCATTAGTTTAAACTAGGGCTAGTGCTGCTCCAGCACAAGCTGTAGTAAGAAGACCAATTACACAACCTGTAATACTTCTGATTATTCCGTATAAGTCCTTTTGATTTGAATTGTAATGGTATATGTCTGCAATGAAGAACAAAATTAGTATCAATATTTTAATTCTGGTGATGAATTATCGAATTAGTGTAAAATCAACATGTCTGAATATTTTTCAGTTTAAAAATTAAACTAGTCGCATATGGTTTAGATCTATGTGTGTGAAGGAGCTTAACTGGTTAGTTATTTTTCTGAACAATGATTTTAAATCAGCTAAATCACCACAGATACATGAAGGCCTCTTGGAGCGATAATAGAAGTTTGTCTATGTTGAAGACAGCGAACACATTGAGCCATGTTAGCTTGCTTTGGTATTTAGAATAATCATGATTGTTTTTAGCTTAGAAAAAACCCTAGGATGGGAAAGCATTTCATTCAATTTAGAGGATAAATGATCAAAGTCAAATGGAAGAGTAAGATTCCTATAAAAAGGAGTTTGTTCAGAGCTGTTCAAGAAGTAAATGACCTAACATAAGGTTTGAGTTGTATGAGTCAAAGAAAAAAGGCTGTACAGGTTACAGGATTGGAACCAGAAAGAAGCCGTTAAATCAACCTACAAGGTGTAGAGCTGGATGAACACAGGAGGCCAAGCAGCATCAGAGGAGATTCCATTTCTGAAGAAGGGCCTACGCCGGAAACATCAGCTTTCCTGCTCCTCTGATGCTGCTTGGCCTGAAGTGTTCATCCAGCTTCAATACCATGTCATCTCAGATTCTCCAGCATCGGCATTTCCTACGATCTCTGTGTCAACTTACAGTTTTGTTAGGGAGTAAACGTTTCTCTGGATTTTGATTAACTGTAGTCCAATGGCGATGGGGAATAGATGGGACTTTATTTTGCGTTCTGGAATCTTTCAAATTGTAATATTTAGATGGTCTGGTTTGTTTTATTTTATTTCTCATGTGTGATAAACTTCTACTGTATTGTTAGAAGCAAACCTGCAACCTTGTTTGTTTAAGTTTTACTGAAAGTTGATCACACTAAATAAAAAAATGGTGATTTATCAAGCCAGATTCTGAGATCTAGCTTATCTAATCATAACACCAGCTGTGATCATAACAAGGTTCCCATTTAAATAACTAATTTGAGCCAATCTATCCAATGCATTGCAGCCAGTTTTCCAAGTGGAAAGTAAGCATTGCTTGGCTGAATTAGAACATCATGAGAATGTACTCCATATAGTGAATCTTTGCAAATCATACTTTCATATTAAATATCTAATTTGATCACATGTAACTAACAACAGTTCACTGCTTCCCATTTTTCAAATTAATAATACTGAGCCAGGAACTGTCCGTTTCCTGTTGCTCTTGCAGAACCATTATACAACTAACAGAAAATATGCAACTATTAATGCACTCTCCTGAATCAATAAATCTTATTGAAATACTTAAATCATATTTATGTGCATCCGGAGGATAATATCCTTCATGATGACTACAATTAGGCTAGGCCACAGTGCTTCACTTGTGAGCATGCTTCATTCTTGCAGCAACTTATCTCTAAAATTAGGTAATTGGTTATAAGCAGATTACTTATTACTTTGTTTGTGAGTTCATTTATTCTGATGGTTGGATTTACAAATTCCAACCTTTTGTATTCCATTCCATAGTATTGAGAGTCGGATGGTCAAAGGAAGAATATGGCTGATTAGGGATGAACGAGATGAAATATTCTCGCGGCTGTAAAGAATGTGACAAAGGTGCTAAAGAGTGTTTTGCATTTGTCTGCACCAGAGAAGATCATGCTATCAACATACGGTAAAGGAGATACAGTAGTGAAAAATTAAAGTAAAAACTGGAAATATTTAAAAAGATAGGCTGTACTTAAAGTAGAAAAAACATTTGCTCCAGAGATGTATCCTAACTTATTGAAGAAAGTGAGAACAGAAACTACCGACCACAATCCTCCAGTTCTTTGAAGGTAATGAATCGGTGGCAGATTTCCGGAGCATTGCTCTGCATACGAAAAGGAAGAGGGATAAACCCAAAAGTCTGGTTGGTCTAAAGTCATGAAGAAATGTTTAGTGTTAATAATCTATGAGAAAATTAATTGGTGTTTGGAAAAGCATGGGATAATAAAAAACAGTATAAATTTATTCTAGGCAGCTTATTTTGATTGATTTGAATTCCTACATGAAATAATTGCGGAGATTTTGAGAAGTGTTTTTTGCAAAATATGGTCATAATTGCTCTTTGTCAGGTAGCCCCTACTTGCAGTCACATGGTGTCGGTGCACCCAGGGTGCTGTTAGGAGGCCGAGATTGTCGATGAATGTAATACATTTAATGTTTTGCATATAGGTTTTCGAAATAAATTTGACAAAAGTTACGCATCACACAATATGCCTGTAAACAAAATGAAGGCCCGAAAGGATAATGACAGTACGGATGTGGATTCGGATAAGGAGCAGAAAGGAGTGACCGGCAGTTGAAGTTCAGGCTGGACAAAAATATACAATAGACATTGCTAGGGATGGGTATTGAATGATTGCTTTTTGTGATGTATATCAATGACCTGGACTTGAGATATACAGGCCTAATTTCAAAGTTTCTGCACAACACAGAACTCAAATAAAATGAAAATCAAGGAGAATTGAAAATGGCTTTTGGAGCACCTAAGTATAGCAATGGCCTGGCATATTGTTATGTTCTCCTTGGAGACCAATGACCTGCCGAATAAAATCCTCTTTGGCTGTTTTAAGAACTTCAGTTAGGTTACTTCAATGCTTAGCTAAAGAAATGCTGGATAATCCTTTTTTTATTAAGCTCACAAACTTTAATATCGTTTTTGTTTTTCCATGTCCCACTGAGCTTACGCTTTCTCCAATTCAGTCCTCGCCAGGAATTATCGTTTAAAACTTCAGAATAAGAAAATATTCAACAAAGAACAAACAAAGAAACCTACAGCACAGGAACAGGCCCTTCGGCCCTCCAAGCCTGCGCTGATCAAGATCCTCTGTCTAACCTGTCATCTATTTTCTAACAGTCTGTGTCCATTTGCTCCCTGCCCATCCATGTACCTGTCCAAATATATCTTAAAAGACGCTAACGTCTGCGTCTACCACCTCCACTGGCAACGCGTTCCAGGCACCCACCACCCTCTGTGTAAATAACTTTCCATGCATAGCTCCCTTAAACTTTCTCCCTCTCACTTTGAACTCATGACCCCTAGTAATTGAGTCCCCCACTCTGGGAAAAAGCTTTTTGCTATTCACCCTGTCGATACCCCTCATGATTTTGTAGACCTCAATCAGGCCCCCCCTCAATCTCCGTCTTTCTAATGAAAATAATCCTAATCTACTCAACCTCTCTTCATAGCTAGCACCCTCCATACCAGGCAACATCCTGGTGAACCTTCTCTGCACCCTCTCCAAAGCATCCACATCCTTTTGATAATGTGGCGACCAGAACTGTACACAGTACTCCAAATGTGGCTGAACCAAAGTCCTATACAACTGCAACATGACCTGCCAACTCTTGTACTCAATACCCCGTCCGATGAAGGAAAGCATGCCATATTGCCTTCTTGACCACCCTATTGACCTGCATTGCCACCTTCAGGGAACAATGGCCCTGAACACCCAGATCTCTCTGTTCATCAATTTTCCCTAGGACTTTTCCATTTACTGTATAGCTCACCCTTGAATTTGATCTTCCAAAATGCATCACCTCGCATCTGCCCGGATTGAACTCCATAAGAACAGATTTTTCCCCACGTTTCTATGGTGTCAACACTGAAATAAGTTTTTCTCCTTTTCCTGCATCACATATTTCCTTGGCTTTGTCATTAACTTTCAACATTGTTACTGTCGGCTTTGTCACAACTTTCCATACTTTATCTTGATTTGTATCTCAGACTGTTTCAAAAATTATCCTTTTTAAAATGCCATTCACTGGGTGTAGACATCACTGACCAGGCCAACATTTATTTCCCATCTCCAATTGTCTAGAAGATGATTAAGCGTCAACCACATTGCTGTGGATCTGAATTCACAGACATTTGCTAGGCCGGGTAAGGAAATTTGTGAACCTGAAGCATTTTTAAAAATGGTAGCTGACAATTGTCAACATTAGTTTTTTTTATATCCCAGATTTTTATTGAATTCAAATTTCATTATCTGCCGTGGTGAGATTTGACTCCCTGTCCCCAGAATATTGATGACAAAAAAACAAAACGAGCTGGAGAAACATAGCAGGTCTGGCACCAACTTTATAGAGAAACAGGGTTAATGTTTTGAGTCCAGTCCCCTTTCATCAGAAAAGTGATGTCATTGGTTTGGTTTCAGATTTGCAGCATCTGAAATTTTTAGTTTGTAACTCCCCAGAATATTAACCTTGGGCTCTTGGATTACTGATCCAGTGACATTATCACCATGTTAGCACTCTCACCATTAATCAATTTCTTGTTTTTCATTCTCAATGTCATTAATTTTTTTCTCATTAGCGTGATGATCCAAAGCCATTTTTAAACTAGCAGGTCAAGATTCTGACTCTGACACATTATTAGTTGGAATGTAGAGAATAATTATTTCTTTTAAGTCACCCAGCATATTCTGCAAAATGTTGGCTCAGCAATCTCCCTAAACATTCTCAAAAGAACACCAGTGATGCCAATACTTTGAACCAGCTATTTCTCAACAAGCAAACCACTGCTTCAACAGATATCTTAGGAACAATAACCACAGTAACATTTTTGGCTAGGTCACAGAACAATAAACACTATTCAAAGGCTTTGGTAAATAACATATATCTATACCCCACACCAGTACTTATTTATTCAGCAAACCTTTTGAAGCAAAATTAACGTCACTTGCCAACATCGGTAATTATTCTGTTTCCAATGTCTCTTACCTGCTACTCCAGATGCAAAAAAAAAGGAGACACTTTACTCTTGTGCAGAAATCTCTAATTTACTCTATCAGTAAAGTTGTCATTGTTCAAAAGGCTGCTGTCTCATTACAGAGATACGATTGGTGGTGAGTTTAACCTGAGGGTCACCATGTCTCAGTCGAGGAGTGATACTGGGGAAGATGGAAGCTTCATGGTAACCTCAGCTGGCATAGGAATTAAACCCATGCTGTTGACATCAATCTGCATTCACCAGTTCAGCCAACTGAGATAACAGACCTCACTCTATCGGTACACATAACAGAAATACTATCTTTACGTCAGCTTTATCCAAAGGGACAATATTCTCTGGAGAGATACTTTGCAACTTTGGAAATGCTATATTTTGTTTTTCTACTTCCAGCATTTAGCCTTTATATGTCCTTTATTTTAGGATGAGAATTACATGTTGACCACCTCAAATCCAGTTTTTCTGGCAGGCTTTCTTATTTACTAACCTGAGTAGTTCTTGTCTTCTTACTTTCACAATCTTTCTTCATACAGCTTTTGCAAACCTTTTCCTGTTCAAACTTCTGGTTTCTTCAATTTCACTGGGAATTTCCAAATCCGGGTCTATTTCTCATCTTCTTGCGAATCAACACATCTTCTCCCATGACCATCATGCTTTCCACAACTTTCTGATCTTTATCGTTATAACTGGTTGGACCTAAGGGTCTGTTTCCACATTGTATGACTGTGTATTTTCCTCAAGTTGGAAACTTCTTTCCAAGTGGACACATATTTTTGAACTCTTCCAGTAGAATCATTCCTCTTTGGCTCACAATGTTCTGTGAAATTTTCATCAAATTATTTCACCTGTAAAATGCCACTTTCCTCCCTCCTACAAGTTCTGAGTTAAGTCTGGACCTGTCTCCCTTAGAAATTTCTGAAGTTGTCTCTCTGTTTGGCCTCTTACAATAACTCACTGGTATTGGGAACAGGGGAAGAATGTGAAACTATGAGGATGCTTTCCTGTTAAAGCTACATACGCATTCAAAACATTCCCTACAAAAACATTCTCGGTAGGAGCTCAGTTCAATTTTCTTTCACGAATTCATAACAGCTGCTATTTTCACAAATGACAGAAAATTGTCGTCTACTCCCATCTCACTACATTTTGATGTAATTGAGTATTCCTTGCCAAGTCAAAACCAGAATGTGTTTGCACTAGGTCATCCTCACCTTTCACTGTCAACATATGTTCACAAAACCTGAGACATTTACTTTTCACTTCCCAACATCTTTCTTTCCTTTTATCCTCTCCTGATTTCTCCTTATGAAGTTTTCATTTTTAAATTCAAAGCTTTTTTCATGTATTTTTTGAATTCCAATTTCTCTTTTGCTTCTTTTTTCAGATTATAATTAGTGTATCTAGTTATAATTGAGTAATACCAGGATATTGTTTTCCTCAGAGATAATAGGAACTGCAGATGCTGGAGAATCCAAGGTAACAAAGTGTGAAGCTGGATGAACACAGCAGGACAAGCAGCATCCCAGGAGCACAAAAGCTGACGTTTTGGGCTTAGACCGTTCATCAGAGAGTGGGATGGGGTGAGGGTTAGGCATCCCTGGAAGAGGCTTTGCAGTGAGGTTAAAATTGTATCAGAGATAATGGGAACTGCAGATGCTGGAGAATCCAAGATAATAAAGTGTGGAGCTGGATGAACACAGCAGGCCAAGCAGCATCTCAGGAGCACAAAAGCTAACGTTTCGGGCCTAGATCCTAGTTTCTAAGTGATGTCGCTATTATTCAATGATATATGCTTTCACAGTTCCTCATTTTAAGGTGAACTTTAAAACTTTTCCTGCCACAAGTTTCAAAAGAATTTTGCTTCAACTATTTCAACTCACTAAGACAAATCCTCCCTCTCTACAGTAAATGCAGCACACTTTAAAGACATCATTTTGACTTCTGGCCTATTTGCTCAGAGTTTAAAGTTATATTCGAATCTTCTATTTGAAGTAAAAAAAAACAATGGTAGCTTCATGCTCAGACCTAGTGTTCAGATTTGCGGGTGATAACTTTGGAGGATGCCTGTCACATTCCTCCTCTGATTGAAATGCTCTTTGATTATGTATTGCCATCATGAAGTTATCAGTGGCTCAACTAAAAAGAAGATACTGGGAATCACCCCTTAGTCCTAGTAATGCAACTTTTTAAAAGGAAAGGCTGAGTCAGTTGCCCACATTTCTAACATAAAATTTATAACCTAAAAAGGTACCACAAACTTTAGTTTAACATAAATTTAAGCAGATTCAGAATTATAAAACTCCTTGAACCTGTTCTGTTATTTCAGTTTCTAAAAGAACTGTGGACTTAATCAAATAGGCACTTGAGTGATGTGGGTTAGGCAAGATTTATGGCAGAAATGGGCAAGATATCCAGTGAATCTCACTACCTGGAACATCTTGCTACCTCTTTTATATATCTGCTGAATGGCAACGCAAGATCTCCACTTGTCATTGGGGACTTACCAGTTACCGCTTGTTAAGCATTTACTAACAGTTCAGATGATAATGGAGCCTGAGATAACAAGGTGTCGAGCTGGATGAACACAGCTGGCCAGGCAGCATCAGAGGAGCAGGAAAGCTGATGTTTTGGGTCTGGACCCTTCTTCAGAAAAGGGGGATGGAAGAGGGCTCTGAAATAAAGAGGGAGAGGGGGTGGCGATGATGGAAGGTGGATAAAGGAGCAGATAGATGGAGAGAAGACGGACAGGTCAAGGAGGCGGGGATGAAGCCAGTGAAGGTGAGTGTAGGTAGGGAGTTGGGATGGGGGTTGGTCAGTGAGATGGGAGAGGCGAGTAGGTGGGAGAGAAAACAGACAGGTCGAGGAGGTGGAGATGAAGCTAGTACATAGGAAGTGTGGGTGGGTGTTGGTCAGTGAGGTGGGAGGAGCAGATAGGTTGGAGAAAAGACAGACAGGTCAAGGAGGAGGGGACGAGCTGGGCTGGTCTTGGGATGAGGTCGGGGGAGGGGAGATTTTTTAATCTTGTAGAGTCCACATTGAGACCATTGGGCTGCGGGGTTCCCAAGCAGAATATGAGGTGCTGTTCCTCCAATCTTCAGGTGGCATCGTTGTGGCACTGGAAGAAGTCTAGATGGACATGTTGTCCAAGGAATGGGGGGGGGTAGTTGAAGTGGTTTGTGACTGGGAGGTGCAATTGTTTGCCATGAGCCAAGCACAGATGTTCCTCAAAGTGGTCTCTAAGCCTCTGCTTAGTTTACCCGATGTAGAGGAGGCCACATCGGGAACAGCAGATACAATATACCACATTAGCAGATGTGCAGATGAAAATCTGTTTCATTTGGAAGATTTTCTTGGGGCCTGGGTGCAGGTGAGGGGCGAGCTGTAAGGGCAAGTGTAGCACCTCCTGCGATTGCAGGGAAAGGTACCAGGGATGGTGGGACTAGTAGGGAGTGTGGAGCAGACAAGGGAACCATGGAGAGTGCGATCCCTCTGGAAGGCAGATAACAGTGAGGAGAGAAATATATCCTTGGGAGTGGGGTCAGACTTCAGGTGGCAGAAGTGGCGGAGAATGATGCATTGAATCTGGAAGTTGGTCGGGTGATATGGGAGGACAAGGAGAATTCTGTCTTTGTTTTTATTGCGGGGAGGGTGTGTGAGGGCTGAGGTGCGGGAAACGCAAGAGTTGTGGTCGAGGGCGTTTTCAACCACTGCGGAGGGGAAATTGCAGTCCTTGAAAAACTAGGACATCTGGGATATTAACAGTTCAACTTTTCTCATTAATATTTAGCTTGCTATCCTTTCAGACTTGCCGAGAAATCTCAACTTGGAAAATCAGAGCAAAGATCGGGTGACTTCAGCTCACTGTTTGCTCCGTATTGGGCTTTGTGTGCCAACGGTTCAAGGCACATTCCGTAGGCATTGGCCAGAGTTACCCTTTGTTCACAGGCGTTGGTATTTACCATGTGCCAGCCTGTAAGAACCCTCATGGCACTTCTCTGATCCACTTACAGAATGCTTCTACATACCAATGCTGTACCTCTGGCTGCATTGGCAACTGTCATTGTAATGCTGCAGCAAGGACACTCTGTGCTCAGGAACACGCCCACGGCTTGTGAACTGGATGAGGCTGCACCTCCATTCTTTGCCCCTTGTTGTCTTAGTGCTCATTCACACTAAGCCTATCTGGACGCTCACAGTATGCCTGTTTTGTATTGCCCTTGCTTGTCTTTTTTTGTGTTTTTGCCCCATCAGAGCTATGAGGCTTGTCTCACTTCTGTTTTGCTTTGTGTTTTCACACAGAAACAAAGCTAAGATGGTTGCATGGTTGTCAGTAGGCCTCAGTCAAGGGGCATAATCTTCATTCGGGGGTCCTGACACAATAAGTCAAGGGCAGCCTCTGACACCAGTCCAGGGATTTGCATGTAGTTGGTCAGACGCTCGCAGAATTAGAATGTGTATGAGATAGCATGAACTGTCAGAGAGAAGATCGTAGTACTTATGAGAGCAGAATGGAAAACATCATTGAACATTGTCTGTAGCATTGTGTGCCACAGAATCTTGAGTCCTTGCTCAAAAAAGGGCCACCAATTTCCCCTTGCAGAGCAGTTCAGGAGTGACAATGCTTCTCTGAGTTCATAATGGGCTTTTAAAGATATTACAGGTATGAGGGATCCTACTCTTTCCGCAGGTATACAGTCATTGGCAAGTTGTTCTGGAAACAGTGTGTGGTAAGCTGGGGATAGAACCAGAATGACAGAAGAATAGGGCAGATAGTTAATGAGGCAGGTTGATATACCAGGGCAATCCAGGAATCCTCCAACAAAAAAAAACAAATATAACTTGGACATAGCCAAAAGTAAGGTTCAGCCCTTTGTGTTTCTGTTTTGTTTATCAGAAAAGGAAAACAACATTATGTGAAAGACTCAATATGATTCATTGTACAGTTCTAACAAAATACTGAATGTCCTGGAAATCTGCAATAAAAACAGAAAATTTTGCAAACACTCAGCTGGTCAGGCAGCATCTGTGACTGGAGAAACAGAATCAAAGGGGCTGAGTTTTTCCACTCCAACTGGTATTGAATTACGAAGCAGCTGGGCCTGGCAAAATAGTATCTGCAAGCATTGTGAAGGAAGCTTAATGCTTTCCTGCCACCATGACATATCTCCACCAGTGGGAAAATTGGTGGCACAAACTCTGACAGTGTTTAAGCAGTCAATCACTTTGCCTACAATGGGAGGGCCTGCTGTTGCATTGGGAGACCGGCAAATTCTGGGCCCTTTTATGGACACTCCAATAGCTGACACAATGAGGTCTGTCAGTTGCAATGGCTGCCTGCATATTAACTTTGCCATTGTTGTTCAATGATATACACAGCCAATTTCATCAGAAGAGCTTGTTAGTTTCCACTTGTGTACAATTATCACATGTAGCAAAGTGGCAAAGACCAAATTTTAAAAATTCGGAGTTTCAAATTGGTTCTGCATAATTACATGCAATTATATAGTTTAATTGGGATCAAATAACATTAACCTGATCAAATAGTAAAATTACCCATATGCTAAACTTACCATTAACAATGATCCCAATTTCATGGTTAGCAGTGAAATGACAATGCAACCTCAACTAATGGGTCTAGCAATCTCTGCAGCATGGATTTCACCTGACCTGATGGCAGCTTGTGTCTGATAACAAACTTTAGGGCATTACCAGGTATCCAACAACATTGGCACCAGCTACAAAAACAGCTGTTGCTGGAAAAGCTCAGCAGGACCGGCAGCATTTATGAAGAGAAATCAGAGTTAACGTTCTTGGTCTGGTGACTCGTCTCTAGTTGAGACTAGATAGCCAGATAGGCACCCATTCACTTCGAAACATTCTCACAAAAGGCAAATCAGGAAGTAAATGCATTAATAGTTGTCATTTCTAATTACATTTTCCAGAGAGCAAAATAAATGTTCAGGACATAAGCATGGAGGTTAAAGTAGTAGCATCAATTTCATATGCTTTAAACGAAAATTTTAAAAATACAAAATCTTCTATCATAATTGGCGAGAGACAGTATTGAACAGCATCTTGCGTCCAATATGGTTCTTTTTGGAGTCAAAATAGTGGCATTCCAGAGCCACATTCAGCAAGCTATAACCTTTTAAAGAGCTTTTTACATTGAGACGAAAAGTGTAAAAGTGCATGTTCTCATTATAGCGCCCACAATTTGAAATAATTGAACGGGAGCCCTCAACAGTTCACCCTGTAAAGAAGTTAGGCATTATTAGGAGAAACTTCTGGATTTCCACATTTAACAAAGTATGCACTCGGTGGAATTACTGTCGGTTTCAGAGGAGTAATGAGGGAAAACATTGGCAGTTTCACCATCATAGCACTCTAAAATCTGAACCATTATTATTTTACCAGCTCCACTTTCATGTTTTCTGTCAATGTCTACAGAATATATTCCTTTTAAAATCCTTGAATGCCTAAAGCATAGCCTCTGGCTCATTCTGTAACCTATAGCTGAATAATAATAATCACCTGCAAATTTAAAAAAATTACTTGAAATAAACAACAAGCCTTCTCATCACCGATCAATTACTCCCTACTTTTATTTCAGCTTCAATATCCAGCTTCAAAATCAGAAAATCATTTCAAAAATATCTTCAAAAATTCAGCTTCAAGCTGTTACTTTGTTAACGTTGAGATTTTGGTCACCAATAAAAGAAGCAATAACATAGCTCCATGAATTCCATTTCAGCACTGATGGAATTTTATCACCATTAGGTGCTAATTTTCAATAGTTAAATGTATACAGTTAGACGAAATTGAATACAGATAGGAGTATTGGAAAATTGTTCAGCACAATTATTTATAATAGGTATCCTAAGTTATTGACAAATAAAATTTCCCTGCAATAATATTTTGGTTCATGATGGGTACTTATAATTAAGTACTTTAAACAACATTTTTTTTCTATTACGTAATTTGGAAACTCAATGCTTTGCTATTTCTCGTCCATTTGTTGACATACTGCTAAATTCAAACTATCACATTTCCTTCCTACCTTTCTCTTGTGTAATTCAAATTTGTCCTCCCAGCTCCTGTCTGCTACCCATCCATCTCAAACTCCATTCCAATTTGTTCAAACATTTATCATGTCCATTGCTAATTCTCCACCTCCATTTCAATTTAGCACCACAGGAATTAGGTTATTCAGCTTTCTCATTAACAGCAGAATGCAATGACTTCTGTTACCCCTGTGACTGCTATAATGTTCTTCTTCTGGCTGGGACAAGGAGGAGCCAATACGAGTAAGTAGTAGGAAGAATTCAACAGTTTGATTTTGAAATTTAAATTGCCCTGATGAGGTACAAGTTTTGATGTGGACAGAGAAGTCAGAAAAAGGGGAAGGTGAAACATAACAGAGTATTTCAAAGGCATAAGAGGAGGGAAATGGCCATTCCAAGCTCATATTGAAGTGTGGATGAACACAGCAGGCCAAGCAGCATCTCAGGAGCACAAAAGCTGACGTTTCGGGCCTAGACTCTTCATCAGATGAAGGGTCTAGGCCCGAAACGTCAGCTTTTGTGCTCCTGAGATACTGCTTGGCCTGCTGTGTTCATCCAGCTTCACACTTTATTATCTTGGATTCTCCAGCATCTGCAGTTCCCATTATCTCTCATATTGAAGTGTGCTGTTTGAGACTATTCAATTGATACAGAAATTTAGTTCTGTTGTGCTGTGGCTATTATGGCTAAAGGAACAGAGTGACCTGAAAACATTGTCTATTTCACTTCTGTCCCTCCTCTGGCACAGCTCACATGGTATGCCAAACGAAGGTGCCAGCATTGGGCAAGCTATGACTATGCCAGAAACATGCAGAGTGAGCAGACTGTGATAGGACTCAGCATCCTATCGGCAGATCCTCAAAACATACTCCCTTGTAGACTGTCTGGTGAACATGTGTTCAGTTCTATAAGGGATCCTTTCAACTCACCTTCACTACTGTTATCAAAAGGAATTAGTGTAGGACTTCCAGATAAGGTGCATTTGACATTTTTTTTTATTGCTGTGGAATCAGTAGAAGCACAATATTCAGTATTTATGGATTAGTGCTGCAAATTGTGAGATTTGTAAATTGATATTCTTTCAGACTATATCTTTTGTTTATAAAATTATTGTAGTTTGGTACATTAGTTTCAAATTCAGGGTAAATGAAAGTGGTTGTGGGAGCTGTGCTGGAATCTGCCTAACAGTAAGTTTGGATGGCTCAAGTTTTAGAGATCAAAGGGACTTGGATTGTTTTATTGAGAGAGAAGTGTCAGGTACTTATGCTTTGGCCAAAGACAGTAATTTGTAAGTCTACATGAATAGATCACTTGCCTGAAATCCCAAAAAGCTGTTACTAATATGAAGCACTGGTAACAATTCCTTTACTTTTAAGGGGATCATTCCCCATAGAGCCATAGCTATCTCAGAAACATGAGCATTGCTGCTTATTTTTGTGTAGTTTGCAGGTAAAGAGCTAGAGACAGAATCAATCAACACACAACAGAGAAAATAAGACCATAATATCAAAAGACATAGGAACAGATGTAAGACATTTAGTTCATTGAGTCAGCTCTGCCATTCAGTGAGATTATGACTGATCTGATAATCCTCAATTCTACTTTCCTACCAGTTCCCCTTATATCTTTATCCCCTTATTGCCTGTGTTGACCAGTGCTCATGAGAAGAGAAGGATATACAATGAGTTATTTTACCTTAGAGTGAAGAGTTAATATTAGTCCCAGATCAGAAATGTTGGGATTGAACCTGGAGGGGTTTATTTAAAGTGGAGTACATTTACATGGGTGTATGAAGTTCAAGGGATAAGCAAACTGATTTTTTTAGTACTAAAAGTTGAAATCAGAAATGTCTTAAACCTACTGAGGTATTAGGTACAGAAATTCTGGCGTGAGTAATTTATGAGAGGTATTTTGGGTACTTTACAGAAATCCAATGCGATTATACTTTTGCTGTGTGTATAAAATGCTTTGACTTTGTAATAAAAGTAGCTGACTTGCTGAAATAACTGCATATGGGCTAGGTCCCAACACCATGCCACCCTTTATTTATGAGTGCGCAATACCCTGGCTGTGGATAACCAGCTCGGAGTCAGTCCTTAACTGAGGAAATTCTAATCTCATGGTTATATTGGTCAGCCAAGGCGTTCCTGACTAGCCCAGGTTATTAACCCCAATCAAGAACCTTATAGTTAGTGAGGTCCACCTAGCTCCAATCACTACGCTTTTTTTATGCTATTTTGCCTTCATTTTTTTTTAATAATCTTCTATTTTGGTGTTAAAGCAAAGTTTTCAGCATGCCATGCATATGTTTCTGCGATTTCTATAAAACCAGAACAAATCAAAATATGATCTATCAAGCTAGGTTTCTGGCTAGAATCATACATGTTTGAAAAAAAACATCCATTGCAATCATAACAATATACAAATCAATTTTTGCCAGTCTATAGTGAATCAAGAAATATTCAAGCAGTTACATTGGATGCATGCAGTAGGGCTGATTTTGTTACATCTAGTCCTACAAGTAGAGGAAGAAATTGTTATTGAGTGTGTTGCAACTGTTTTTTGTGATGTCCTTGTAATTGTCGAATAGCAGTATGAAAGTGAGATGTAGCTGTGAGGCTTGCAGCACTGATATATAAACGTGAGTTAGATCATCTGAATGTTGTGTATGGGTCCTGATTGTTAATCAACGACTGTTTGTAGAGGTGGCTCATTGGGTCATGTAAGTGGCTCGTGGTGCAGTCAGTGGGAGAAGGTCTTTGAAATTGCAATAGCTGATCTTGACCATTCACATGAGCTCCACGATTTTTCCTTAACACTGCAGCCAGGACCTTGGGCTTGACTCTGGAATTATCATCTAAGGCTGCCTGCTCTTATTTCCCTTCTAGCTTCTGCCTTGAGGCGGGCCTCTTTCCCCTATTCCGCACTCAGGCCGGTGTCTGGTGTTCCCTGATTACTGTGGTAGTCTGTCTCCAGCAGCCTCTGAAACTTCAAAGACCCAGAATGCTGCACTAGCGCAACTCCGCTGGAGAGAGCACTGAAACAAACTCACTGTTTATAGCCTGACCAGCGAGTCGGAACTTATCTCCACACAGTAATCGCGACCACCACCAATGCCTGAGTGATTCCCTCTCTTGTTGGTGGGACAACGGCCACCTGGTACCGACCCACTCGGGCAGTACCCCCAAGAGAGAGAAAAAGAGAAATCAAACTGCCTATCCTGGCCAGCAACCCCCTTGAGTGGACGGTTCGAATCGCCTGGATCACCCTCTGGTTCTTGACGCTGGAATTATAATCTGGGATCTGCTGTGAACTCAGCCAAAATTGGTGTACCCAGAAGGAGCACAGACGGACTCAAATATGAGCTCAAAATTGCCAGTGAACTTTATTACAGGAAAACTCAACTTGCCCAATTTGTACAATACCTCAATAAAACTTATACTCTATACTATAATATAAAATATAAGAAAACTGGAGCGTACACTACATAATTCTTTAACCTCAGACAACTTACAGGGTACTTATACTTTAAGAATCACACAGCCACCCTCCCCCTTATACCTAACCAGCTACTCCAGAGCATGAGTGTCCCAGGCCTGAAAAGGGTTTCAGTGGGGCTTCCTCTCTGCCTCGTGTGTTGTTGCGGACTTCCGAAGTCTGAGGTCACAGACAGGGTCAATGTCATCAGCCCCAGGGGGTTGGTGTCTAGAGGAGCAGTGAGCTCAGAGCGAGGAGAGTGAAAAAGAAGAAGAGCAGCCCCGATAGCTGGCCCTGCTGCCCCTTTTACCCTGTGATTCCATAGGGCTGGCCGACTCCACTGCCTCCCCACCCCACAGGTCATTCCATTTCACAAGCATCTCCAGTGATTGCTGGGGCCGGTTTAATCTCATCATTCATGGAAACAAAAGGGTCGATACCGTCTCAAATTTATTTAACTGAAATTTTGATGACTTCATGGATCCTCCCAAACTATTTTCAGATACAAGATAATGAGAGGCATAGATAGAGTTGATAGCCAGAGACTATTTCCCAGGGCAGAAATGGCGAGCACGAGGGGTCATAGTTGTAAGCTGGTTGGTGGAAAGTATAGAGGGGATGTCAGAGGCAGGTTCTTTACGCAGAGAGTTGTGAGAGCATGGAATGCGTTGCCAGCAGCAGTTGTGGAAGCAAGGTCATTGGGGTCATTTAAGAGACTGCTGGACATGTATATGGTCACAGAAATTTGAGGGTGCATACATGAGGATCAATGGTCGGCACAACATTGTGGGCTGAAGGGCCTGTTCTGTGCTGTACTGTTCTATGTTCTATGTTCTATGTTCTATGTTCTATTAGAGTAAATTAATATCCCATTAACTAGATAGGCTCCATTGTTCACAGTTTCGGGTTCATTACCATTTCTATGCCTGTCCCTGGATACGATGTCTGGGGGGTGCTGGATTGTTGATTGAGTTGTCTCATACCTCAGAAGTTCTACATCCCCAGATGCCTGCACAGATGCCAGGTTGACCAATTCTTCAAAACAGGCCACTTTCTTTCAGTCTTTCATTTTAAAACTGGGGATTTCCCTGAAACTGCTACAGCCTAGACAGTAAATCTCTCAGAATCAGACCGCCACTCCTGCAACAAAGATCCAGGAGGCCATGACTCCGACATTCTGCTCTATTTATTATCTTATTCATTCTCTGAAACAACTTTTGGAGAACTTTGCACCAACTGCAGCTGTCTTAATGTACCTCTCCTCTTTAAGAGTTGCAAGCAGCCTTTAGGAATTCTGGGATAGTTGTAGCTCATATCAGTTATAAAAGTAAATGAGACTCCTTCTGAGTCCATAATCTGTCAGCTGTGAGTGTGGTAGTGAGCTGCATGCCTCAACCTTCATGATGAACAGGTAGCATGAGCTTGCCTGTTGATTGTAGTGCCTCCATTCTGCAGTGTAGTCTTCTATCATGAGCACCCCCTCCACTAACAGGCTTCAGTGAAATATTAGTCCATTGTGTTTTTCCAGGCTACGATTTTTGATAGGCAGTGTCTGTTACTTTCATTTCATATAATCCGTGCTCTACAATAAGTGGCATAGTCTCTGATAGTAGACACCAAGTAAACAATATTAATATGAGGAGGCAGCTTACCGATATCATGTCGAACCAAGAAGGCAGTTAGGCCACTTTCAAGATACAGATCTGGATGAAGAAGCTCTTGGGCTCATTGATTTATCAAGCTTGCAGCTTTTAGCTGTTTTGTAAATAAATCCATTGTGTGGACTTAATCGCTCTTCCTTGCAATCTCCCTCAGCTGATGACTGCTCAAAAGAAATGTTTTCAGCTTTTGTCCAAAGTTTACCCATTACAGTTCTCAGAGGCCGAGATCCTATTTCCTTGGGTTATTAGAAAAATTGGTTGTAGGTTTCCTTTCACTACTCCTTTAACTATCTTTACTGGTTCTGTAATATCCCAACTCTATACCCCTTATTGAGGATGAAGGTTCCAATATTCTTATTCCCCATAACTAATCAGTCTTTTTGCTCCTCTTCTCAATTTCCAGTTCAAGAACTCTTCTTCACACTTCTCACATTTTGATTTCTTTTGATTATCTGCTATGTTTCCCAGAAATGAGAAGAATCATAATCATAGATGCAGGTTCGACACAGCTCTTAATTTAGAATGTGAAACATGAGTTGTTTATTGAAATTTCTATTTCACACACACAGACAGTATTTTTAAATTCCTGAAACGTTGTGTCATATTTTATTCTGGAATGTATGTTGTGTATATTAGTTGGAGCAGTAAATATAGGCTTCACCATATAACTTATTTTCTCCAATAATTTGCATATGTATATAACAACATTTCTATTTGATCATCAGACAAATATTGTACAGTTATAGTTAGCAATTTGGAAATTAACTAAAACTTTCAGTTAAAATGTTATCTTCTTAATTTAAATTAACCTGTATATGCAGAATATTATTTCATCCAAACCAATTCTTTCATATATTTAATATTCAAGCCTGTTGTATGAATTAGTTTGGAGGTATTATCTGCAGCCCCAAAGCTTGAGCTACCAATGCTTGAACTTGGGCTTTCATTGTGCTACATTTAATTTTAAGGCTAGTAATTTTCTAGTCTCAGTAATATTACTCTCTTGCAGCAATGTGAGTATTAACTGTGTAAATAAATGTTTGTTTCAATATAGGTCCAATGTGTACTGCCAATAGATTAATTGGTAACAAAAGCATAATTTGGCCCTGATTGGCCTGCTAAAATTGTTAATGAAAACCACCTCTCTCACATCATGATACTTTATTAGCATAACTATCATGCAGCAATTGTACTGATCAGACATGAATCATTCTGACTCCCACCACATTATTCTACAAGCATTGGGGAGATAAATGACTGAAGAGTTATATATTTACTGTCAGATGCAATTAAGTGCGATATGTGTGGTCATCAGTGCTGAATGGCTAGGTCGAAAACACTGCCCTCTTAAGGCACATCAGTGAATTAAATGAAAGTGAATTGTTCTTAAATGTTTTCAAAACACAAACAAATGTTCCAATTCAACTTGACCCATTATTCCCTGGAAGTATTTCAGCAAATCATTTTTGGTGAAATGAATCAAAACACATTTTTGTATTTGCATGTACATGCCATTCTTGGCAGTAGGCTTTGTAACTAAATGATTTAACACTTGCAACCAAAAGAAATTAATTCCACCAAATATTTCCTTCATGAAGTAGTCATTCTTCAGAAGATTTGCACACTGTCTCACCAATCATGTTGTGGTTTTAGACACAGCAAAGAAATGGTGCAAATGTTGATACAAACACAAAACTTGTTTTGCAACAGCTGAAGTGAAACCCATTCTTTATCTCCCACCCACAGCCTCCAACCTTATTGTTCCCCCACCCCACACCACCCACTTCTATCTCCTTCCCAAAATCCACAAAACTTAACTGCCCTGGTCGACCCATTGTCTCAGCCTGTTCCTGCCCCACCGAACTTATCTCCACCTATTTGGACTCCAATTTTCTCCCCCTTGGTTCAGGAATTCCCTACCTACGTCTGTGACACCACTCATGCCCTCCACCTCCTCCAGAACTTCCAATTCCCTGGTCCCCAACATATCATTTTTACAATGGACGTCCAGTCCCTATACACCTGCATTCTCCAAACAGATGGCCTAAAGGCCCTCCGCTTCTTCCTGTCCCGCAGGCCCAACCAGCCCCCCTCCACTGACACTCTCATCCACTTAGCAGAACTTGCCCTCACCCTCAACAACTTCTCTTTTGATTCCTCCCACTTCCTACAGACAAAGGGCGTGGCCATGGGTACCCGCATGGGCCCCAGCTATGCCTGCCTCTTTGTAGGATGCGTGGAACAATCCCTCTTCCGCACCTACACTCGCCCCAAACCCCACCTCTTCCTCTGTTACATTGATGATTGTATCGGCGTCATCACGTGCTCCCTCGAGGAGCTCAAACAGTTCATCCACTTCACCAGCACCTTCCATCCCAACCTTAAGTTCACCTGGATCATCTCTAACACCTCTCTCACCTCCGTGGAACTCTCTGTCTCCATCTCGGGCAACCCAGAAACTGATATCCATTTCAAGCCCACCGACTCCCATAGCTACCTAGAATACACCTCCTCCCACCCACCTTCCTGCAAAAATGCCATTCCCTATTCCCAATTCCTTCGCCTCCACCGCATCTGCTCCCAGGATGAGGCATTCCACTCCCATACATCTCAGATGTCCTCGTGTTTCAAGGACCGTAACTTTCCCCCCGCAGTGGTTGAGAACTCCCTCAGCCATGTCTCCCGCATTTCCCGCAACTCATCCCTCATACCCTGTCCCTGCAATAACAACCAAAACAGAATCCCCCTCATCCTCAAGTATCACCCCATCAACCTCCGGATCCAATGCATCATCCTCCAACACTTCCGCTATCTGCAATCTGACCCCACCACCAAAGGCATTTTTCCCTCCCCACCCTTGTATGTTTTCTGGAGGGACCACTCTCTCTATGACTCCCTTGTCCCCTTCAGTCTCCCCTCCAGCCCCACCATACCCAGCACTTTCCCCTGCAACCACAGGAAGTGCTACACCTGCCCCCACACATCCTCCCTCACCCCCATCCCAGGCCCCAAGAATACTTTCTACATCAAGCAGATGTTCACCTGCACATCTACCAATGTGGTATACTGCATCCGCTGTTCTGTTGTGGCATCCTCTATATTGGGGAAAACTAAGTGGACGCTTGGGGACCACTTTGCAGAACACCCACGCTTGGTTCGCAACAAACCACTGCACCTCTCAGTCACGAACCATTTCAACTTCCCCTCCCATTCCTCGGACGACATGTCCATCCTGTGCCTCCTGCAGTGCCGCAACGATGCCACCCGCAGGTTGCAGGAACAGCAACTCATATTCCGCTTGGGAACCCTGCAGCCCAATAGTATCAATGTGGATTTCACAAGTTTCAAAATCTCGCCTCCCCCACTGCATCCCAAAACCAGCCCAGCCTCTCTAACCTGTTCTTCCTCTCATCTATCCCCTCCTTCCACCTCAAGCTGCACCCCCATTTCCTACCTACAACCCCTTGACCTGTCCATACTCCCTGGACTGACCTATCTCCTCCCTACCTCCACACCTACACTCACCTTTACTGGCTCCATCCCCACCTCTCTGGCTTGTCTGTCTCCTCTCCACCTATCTTCTCCTCTATCCATCTTCAATCTGCCTCCCCCTCTCTCCCCATTTATTTCAGAATCCCCTTCTCCTCCCCTATTTCTGAGGGAGGGTCTGGGCCCGAACCGTCAGCTTTCCTGCTCCTAACATGCTGCTTGGCCTGCTGTGTTCATCCAGCTCCATACCTCATTATCTCCCATTCTTTATTGTGACCATTTTGCACCTTTGATATTAAGCATATGTAAATGCTGTTTTCAGGGGAAATTATCCATGATCGATCACATTATCACCTCTATGCGAGAAAATAGTCAGTTCCAGCATTGCTTCGGACTCTTGGGCACAATGGAAGGAATGAACAAACTTCCACTTGTCAAGATCCTTTCACTGTCTCAGGATATCTCAAACACTTTGTAGTCAGTAAACTGTGATAATTTAAGTTCTCACTCAGTGCAGTGCTTCAGATGTGCTGCTTTGTTGTCCATGTCAGATTTGCTCAATTTTGCCCACATCCTTTTTTCCAAGTAAATGAAAACGTTCCCTGGTCCAATTTAAAGAAAAGCAGAGTGCTGTCCGAGCAAAATTACCTTCAACCAACCTTACCAAGACAGATTCATCTATCTCACTGCTATCTCGCAGGCTGGTGCAAGCTTCATTGATGCTAATGTACGTAAATTGATGATCTTATTTTCCTATGTAATCTTATACATCTATAACTATAGTCTTAACAATTTATAAGGAAATTGAGTGACAGTGAGGCATTTGGAGATATTGTAAGTATGTGAACGATATTGTATAAGGGCAAGTTCTTTATGTACTAATAATGATGGGCAGTTATAGATTAATATATGATACAGAAAATTTAAGTCATAGATATAGTAATGTAACAAATATACCAGTGGTTAAGCAACAGACAATTAGTGATGATCAGGACAAATTTGATTATTTCTGTGATGACACAATGACCATTGCAATGTTGAAAAAGTTAATTTGGCTCACCAATATTCTTCACAAAAGGGTGGCCCTTCTTTGTCAGATGTGGCTGATTCCAGTCGCACATTATAAATTTACTCAGAAGTGATTTAGAAAGCCACTCATTGTAAAAGAAAAACAATGAAAATAGTAGAAATATCACAAAGACGAATCAGGAACAACTCAGACATTGTGACACGATTTAAACAACATGTTCAAAATTCCTGCAAAATTCTCCTCTCAAACATCAAGATTTTCAAGTTGAACGAATTGACTCGTTGCCTTATCGTCAAGATAAGGAATCACCAAAATATTGAGATGTCTCATAATATCCGTAGGATAGAAGCTACCAGAAATGGAGGGATAGTGGCATACATGGTTGGATGAGTAATATCACTGTAGGCATCAATATTAATTTCAGGTCCCAAAAGGTTTTATGTCAAACCAGGCTGATATCCATTCTACTGACCCTGGTTAATTTGGAAATGTAGGATGAGATACCAGGAGTAGGATCAGCCATACAAAATGTGATCCTAACCTAGTGAAGTTATTCAGCTACCTGCTAAACACTGAAAGCCACACATTAAGTGATCAAATTAGACAATTTAACAAGCAGATCTCTAGATCCTCCATCCGAAAATGTTTGGCAAACAATAGTACAAATAATAAATGGATACACCTTGAATATTCCCATTCTCAATCACAGTGAACCAAAGAAAACTGTCTGAAGTATTTGCTAGCTTCGACAAGCAAAAAGTGTCAAGTGAAAATCTTAGCAAGACCCCTCCCATCGCCCGCATCCCCAAATTTCAAATGCATGTCTCCTCTAATTCACATGTTCAGGGAATTTTTTTTCACATTACCAACATCTGTTCACCTGCAATATGAAATAATAATATTCTTCTGGGACAAAAACAGAAATTACTGGAGAAGCTCAGCAGGTCTAGTAGCATTTGTTGGGTGAAAACAGAATTAATATTTCAAGTAATATGACTCTTCATCAGAAGTTGGGTTTTGTATATTTATTAAAAGTTTTTCTTTGTTGTTGTCCCACTTTGTATTACCTGACTAAGTGATAGTTACTAAAATTGTAATAAATTGTATGGAGCACGTTGAATCTTTTGACATTAGAACATTGTACACGAAGAAATCTATCTCCTGCTTTTTTTATTTTTTGAAATTTGAGAATGGAAAGAACCTGCTGCATTGTCAGTTTATATGTTTCAACGCATCAAATGTGAATTTTCTTTATGCTGGTCAGCAAGTAGTTGGTATTTATATTCTCAATCAGCAGCATTCACATCTCGAAAACACTTTACAGTCTATGCTTTGTTTCATTTCAATTCTATCGTTTAGTTGCATTCTTTAATTTTTTTTTCCCTGTGAAGGATTTACTTTCTTTTATAATTTCCCCAGTTTAACTAATCCTTCTGGCATACAATATGACATGTGCAGAAGCATTATCATTAATTGCTGACTGATTTCCAAGTGAAAAGCCAGTGGCAACATAAACTACCCCATTAAGATGTTCCATACACCCAAGAAATAGCATACCCACTTATTGCATTGCATTTATCTCATTTTTTGAGCACATGCAGTAATTTTTTTGACAGCCACGAGTGTTTGATGCCAGGAAACAGCATTTGTAAAGCTAATAGCAATGGTTTGACTATTGTGCAAAAATGTGTGATTTGTAAATCATTCTGAATTTCTTCCTTGACACAGATTGCTGTTTTATTTATGGATTAATATTGGTGCTTGTCATGCCCCATCATCTACCTGTTATACTTAGGACCATCATTTTTCTGAATTAAGGGAAAAAACAGAAGCTCCGACCTATCTTGCTGAATCCAAACATAGATTGTAACAGAGTAATGAGAAACATTGAAACAACTTTTGAATTAGGTTAACAATGTATCCAGCTTTGTTGCTTGTATGATATTTCATTCATTTTTAAAAATTATTTATGGGATGTTGGCAGCACTGGCAGATCCAACATTCATTGACCATCCCAACTTGCACTTGAGAAGGCAATAATGAGTCATCCTCTCAAACTGTTGCAGTCTTGTACATTGTTGTTGGAAAAAGAGTTCCAGGATTTTGATCCAATATTGAAAGAACAGCAATATATTTAAGATAACACGGTGTGAAGCTGGATGAACACAGCAGGCCAGGCAGCCTCAGATGAGCAGGAAAGTTTGATGTTTCGGGTTGAGACCCTTCCAGAAACGTCAAACATTCCTGCTCCGCTAATGGTGCTTGGCCTGCTGTGTTCATCCAGCTCTACACCTTGATATCTCTTTCCTGAAACTGATCATTTCACTGAAATGAAGGAGCAGAAAATTGAAGATCAACTAATTTGCAGCACTTCTCAAAATACATCCCTGTTTTCCTAATTAATCGTCTGTTGATACAAAATCTAGAGTAGAATTAATCAATTCATTTTTCAAAAAAATCAAAATAGACCTTCATTCATTCAGGAGATGTTGGATTCATTAGCTGTGCAAACATTTATTTCCTATTCCTAATTGCCCTTGAGAATTTGGTGGTGGGCTGCCTTCTCAAACTATTACAACCCATTTGGTGTAGATACTCCTACTCACTGATAGTGAGAGAGCTCCAGGATTTTGATCTAGCAACAATGAAGGGCTGGTGAAATGGTTCCAAGTTATGATGATAGTGTCTTCGAGAGGAATCAGCATTGATGGTTTCCTGCCAATACATAAGTATTAACACATTTCAATTTTCTGAAAGTATTTCATGATTTTCAGAATGTGCATATTACCTTCAAGTATATAATCGTGATGAGTATATGGACAACATTGACTTTTTGTACCCTTTGTGGTGCAGTATTTGGAGAGTGAAAATAAAGAATGTTAGTTCTTCTCATATGCTTATCCCTAAATTACTTCAACATCACACAGATTGGATATGAATGAAAATAAAAAGAGATCATAACATTAAATTGCATTTGACTTTCTGTATCTTGATCCAGGCCTGATGATACTTTAGCTAAAGCAAAGATTTTGAAAATGCAGACTTCTCAGTCGCTGTGGTGGTTTTTGTAGTTGATCTGCCCGGAAATGGATTTGAGGTGAATTTTAAGATGGATCAAATATATATTAGAATGGCATGGCAGAGCGTGAGGACTCCTGCCTGGAGCTTATCCATTCATTTGTAAGTTCTTTTCCTTCTTTCGCTGTTTTCTTACTTTAATCTACTTCCTTTCTACGGGGAGCAAGTTTGTACAGTGTGGAGGAGATCAGCATCAGGGAGACCGAGCTCAGTGTTGCAGCAAGAGAGTCTCCTGACATCTGAAGCAGTATCGAGGGGAGGCAGCTCCAGTCTCCCAACGTCTGCACTGGAGGGTAACCGTGGGGGAGATCGAACTTACCTTCTGGAAAGAGCTGATTTGTGGAGGCAGCAGTGGCGATGGCATCGTAGCTTCATTGTGTCCAGAGCTGGGCCTGGCAACATCTTGGCTCATTGCAGTCTGGAGCGTGACAGCAACTGGGGATCTGGGTCAGGACTATCAAAGTCAGCTAGAGGTTCAGTGCATAGCAGCGGCCATGAGCCTGGATGGGAATTTTGACAGTCAGAATTCGAGCCCAATGCAGGAAGAACATGTCCAACATGGCAGTGAGGGAGGTCCCTGGCATCTGTAGCAGTGGAGAAAACAGGCAGCCCAAGATCTACTGGACAGCTGGCTAAAACAGAGGAGATTGAGCTTTTGCAGGGAGTGCAAGCTCAGCATGTCTAAGCACTTAAGAAAGACTCTTGAAATTTTAACTTTATTTCTTTATTTTTCTACTTAATTCTAAGAAGGGCTGTGATCTTCAACATCTAAATTTATTTCTTTATTTTCTATTTCTACGAAGAGGGACTGTAACGCATAACTTTTAATTTTGTTTCTCTATTTTTCTACATTATACCTAAGATTTTGTACCTAAGATGGTGCTGGGAGTGGTGATATTGTAAACTTTTCACTGTATTTATGTACTTCTGTATTTGAGTACATGTGACAGTAAAATCTAATTCTAGTAAAGAACACTTGATGGTACTTTGGCTTCCTGATGACTTGTAGCTAAATTTCTAGTGGAAGATTGCTATCATTTCTTTTGTTTCCACCCTTTCTCCTTTGTTTTTGGGGCAAATAAGCTTTAATCCCTGAAACTAGTTTCCATCAGTCTAACCACAAAGTTAATACTTCTGAAGGCATCTCATTCTGTCTCGAAAGGAAAAATTACGATGATGTAATCACGGGTTTAAAGTTTGTATTATTCGTGGACTTTGACCCACCCTTAAACAATAAGATGGGTGAACTTAACAAATAGCACTGATCATCCATATTGCCGGGTATGTGTATGTGTTTCAGATCTTGTCTGGAATTGATAATGTGAAAGTTACATAATGTGTGTTCCATCATCTTAAACTGTGAAGTCCATTTTAAAAATACAGCTTCAACACTTGTAATGTCACCAAGTCCATACCAGACATGACAGCTTCTAAACTATTCATAAAACATTTTCCTTTGCATGTTTCACTTTTCAAACTCATAATTTAATTGAACCAGCCTGGACTGACATTCCCATCAGAGAGACAAAATATAAAAACTAGCATCATGCATATTTTAAATAAAGAAAGGGCAAGGTAGGAAGGAATTTATTTTGTTCTGGCGTATAAACAAATCAGCAGTAGGTAAATAATTCTAAAACATTACTTTGTGAAAGAAATACATTGTGATGGAAGTACCAGTTCTGCTGCAGTTGTATGCCATTAGGCACAAGCAAATTCATTTAAAAAACAGTTGGAAAGATTGACTAATTAATTAAATAAAGGCTGGAGGCAGTCTTCTTTCTCACAAACAACAGGCAGCCTAATTATATGAGCAAAAAACAGAACATTTGAATGGACTTTGGTACCAAAGAAAGCACTTGCATAATTACTCAACAAAAGAACAATTTATTTTGTAGTAATACAAAAAAGCCTTGAAATTGGATAACAGTGAGAGGAATTATCCAATTAAAACTTTAATGGCACAACTTATTTACTGTACACAAAATGGCCATATGGTCCAGCCAGTCTATATTGGTACTCATAACTTTCAATCCACTGAGCAATTCCTTTTTGTATCTGATACTTATTCAGATTCCCCAAAATGCATGTTAGTCACCTTGACTTCCATTGAGTTAATTTAGTTCATATCTAGTGAAGTAAAACATGGATGCACCAGACAAAGGAGGAGGAACTCAGAGATGAGCAAGCAGATCCAAAACCAGTTCTGTCCTTCACTAGGATGAACTTTTGATATGTTAGGAAGTAGGATTCCTGACATGACTTCTCTACAATGTTGGAAACGTCCCATTATTTTACTATTTAAGTCTTTAAAATGTGACCATAGATCATATAGACTTGTAGTAATTTAGCAAGAAAATAAAGAAAATCATCAGATAAAGATCACCATTATTTTGGCTGTTAGTGAGTACAGTGATGCTTTTAATCTGATGGATTAAAACTTTTTGGTTGAGAATTTTGGGTTGGTGGCATTTCTGTTTGGGAGTGGGGGGGCTCTGCTTGCCTTTAGAATTCTGACATATGCCCATGCAAATAATTGGAAGGAATTACTTGTGATGCCACATTGATGAAGGCAGTGAACATCTGGTTATAGCCTGCAGGCAATGCTGATTTGGCACCAGCAGAAGTATTCAGTGCTCTAGCTATTTCTATTTTATAATCCTACACAAATGAATATACAGCAGGAATGACTTCCTCTCCCACAGATCAGCTCACCAACCCTTTAACAATGTGATTTAAATAAATCTCCAACTATTTTAAGGTCACATCCTGATTGATTCTTCTTTTGGCATTTTCCGTATTTTGATACATGCTTGATGTTTTTTATAATTGCTTTTGTTAGTTGCAAATACTCCTGGGAGTAGTGTGGCAGGTGAAGTACTCTTGCTAACTTCAAGGCCTCTTCACAAATCAGATGATACCTGACAATGCATGAATTTGTAGGCCTTCTCCTTGGAATAGGCATGGAATGGAAAATGGGCAGAGACTATGTTAATCCGGATAAAATGTTGTAGAGAAAGAGAGAGAAGAGCGAGAAAAGCTCTCAGATGAAGGTCATCGGGTTCCAGGGCATTTAGGGAGTAATGCTGTGATATGAATCAATGAGGAGCAATGTGTAAGATGTCTGTGTTTCAGTGAGGATCTATCTGCATTCTTGCATCTAGTCCAGCCACAACCTCAGATCAGGTTCAGTATGACATGGCTCACGGTTGTCATGGTAACCACTACAATTAACTTGATGCATCTGGCTCCAGCTCAGGCTAGATCTGGAGAGATTTGCAACAACCTTTTGCTATTTTGATGTTGCCTAAAGCAAGACACTGGTTTTCCTTTTACAGAGATGGATAACTAATATTCATTTTCTCCTACCAGACACTAGCAGATGGAGCAAGCGTGGGGTTTTGGCGTGCTGTCAATTTTGTCACAATGAATGGTGAATTGACCTTTTCATCTTGCTATTTGAGTGCCCATACCCCAACTATGCCATGTACAAGAATCAAAAGGGATTCCTTTCCCTCAATATTCAATTGGTCCGTGATCATAGGCACTGAATCATGCCCAATCCCCAGTATCCGAGCTGCAAACACAATGTTTTCACTGTAGCAGTTCTCAGTGCCAACTGCAATAAAGATAGCGTAACAAGCTAATAGATGTATACTGGGCAACAAAAGGTACCTGTTGACAACTTGGATCAAGGTCCTGTAACATGGGCATCATGCCTATATAATGAAAGCTGAGGTCCCACTACAAAGTTGAGCAGATTATTGGCATGCCAATGCAATTGTTTCTTTACCTATACATGTTTAGAGGGTTGTGGAGTACTCAGCTGATAGAAATCAAGATTAATGGTGGTCTGCTGAAACTTCGCAAATTTATGAT
The DNA here is from genome assembly GCF_030684315.1 of Stegostoma tigrinum. Lineage (NCBI taxonomy): Eukaryota > Metazoa > Chordata > Chondrichthyes > Orectolobiformes > Stegostomatidae > Stegostoma > Stegostoma tigrinum. The sequence continues at coordinate 39,810,702 of NC_081360.1, read as the reverse complement.
CATGAGGTGGTCCTGGCCATCAGCTATAAGATGAGAAGAGGAAAGAAGAAAGCCCCTCTCTTCTTGCATTTTCTGTGAACATGTCATTTAATTATTCTTCCACATCAATTCAGTATTTGTCTTCCAACCGTTACTGACTATCAGATGGTCTACTTCGCCACAATGCAATAATAAAAAGTACAACAATTTTAACATCACAAATCAAACATGTGACGTTATGATTTACCAAAAAAGTCAATTATTCACCCTTGTACATTCCCTTAATACCTGTTTTCTGTGTACCTTTGTCTGTCCTCGCGCTTATATGCAGTATTATCATAGTGCTAGCACTTAATGGCCAAAGACTTGTAATTTTCATTGGAGAACAGTTAAGTTGGCTTTGCAGAACAACACCAAGGGACTCTGAACCTGGAAGGACTGGTTTCAGACTGTGACATCATATGCTGGTAACCGCGGACTTCACTGGAAGTCTGAGAAGCAACAGCCAAGGCACAGAGGCAGTAGCAGGAGTGTACGGAAACATATTATCATTCCAAGATTGGACAGCTGATAAGGGGTCTATGGAGCTGCTGTCACTCCATCAAGGTCTCTCACCTGCAATCCTAACTAAAGCTGGAGGAGGATTGCCGAACTGTGAACCACTGGAAATGGGGGAGATACCAAATGTGTATTTTGCATTGGCGTTTACTGTGGAGAAGGATACAAAAACTAGATAACTTGGGAAATAAACAGCAGGGTCTATTTCTCTGCTGTACATCTCTATGACCCTATGGTGAGAGCCTGCAAGCCCAAGTGAACTCTACAAATCACAGCAACGTTGGCTAATGTTTGGCTGACTGTTGTTTGTACTCCAGTGAAAGCTGAGACATTGTTTGTTAGATTTTGGGTCCATGTGTATGCATATATATGCAAATAAATGTATGTAACCTCCTTCCTATTGGAAAGGATAGATTTAAATTCCAGGCAAAGATGTGTGCTAAAGTAGCATGGGACACTTCCACGTTTCTAGCCATGTTATTTAACTTTTTGTGTGGCTGTCAAGCATTCTTCAGTGTTCTTCTCTAAGCTGCCCAATCCAATCAAAGGTCTCAACTCGAAGTAGCAGAACCTAGCAATGACCTTGTCCTCCAACAAGCTGGTACTTATATCGCCTTCTCTCCTTGATCTGGTTTCCGGTCACTTGTGCATGTTTTCTCTCTGCATAGAGATCCTGCCTATGAGTTGTGGTCAGTGTCAGTCAGAGACTGTAGAACTGAGTGATAATGCTGTGTCTTTGTCCTGTCCTGCAAATGTTTAGTCACGTTGCAGTTCATGAATATATGACCAGAGAAAGTCATAAGAGTGAGATTATAGAGGCATGAGGGAACATCAGAGAAGTATGTTTATACCATTTTCAGTTTATAAAGCAAGTGAGATTTGATGTTAAACTGGGATGTGCACTGCTGGATTAAGAATGAAGATACAGCCGCAATCATTTTGCAATAGCCAATAGCTTTGGTGCTGGCTTTTACACTAATGATCAGCACTGTCTCCATTAATGAGGTCAGGACATGCAATGTCATTACCCCTCAATTGTTTTCTGCTGTTTCCAATTGTTTGTCAAATTTCCTATATGAGATATTGAATTGTGCTTGGGTGTTACAGTCACAAGTTCTGAACAAGTTTAGCATTGTATGAGACAGAGGTGCAATGTACAGAATGAACCCCTATTAATAGAATATCCTGGAATATGAGTGATGGGGGTGTGGTGTACTTTACAGGGCCTGAGGACAATTTGCACAGTTGGTTGGAAACCTTTTATCATGCAGCTTAATGCTGTACTGAGCTTAGATTCAAAACAGGGATAGCCAAGGAGAATGGAAAGTCAAGAATTGTCTTCAGACTTAGAATTCAAAATAATATATTTTATCATATGTTAGTAATAAATATTGTCCAACATTGAAATTATAGCTATACCTGTCTCAGTAGAGCTGCATTATGTCAGGGATAATCTACCTTCTTCATGCATTCATCATTATGTGTTCTCAAGATTATCCAAACTTGTAGTCTAATGTGAAGTAGTATGGTGTAGTGGTTCAGCTTAGCGTACTAAGGTTTAACTGTGCTATCTATGTTCAGTGGCATCTCAGTGACAAAATCACATGGTTGCTTCTGGGTGCTAAAGGCCTTAAACAACACCCCTCCCAAAACTGGTTTTGCCCTTCTCATCAATGTTGACTAACAGTATCATTAGCTACTTAGATTGTTACATTTTACAGCATTTACTGCAAAGTTTTCCTATTCTCTCCCACTCTTCCACAAGTCTTTGAGTTTATATTTTTATTTCAATACAAGGGTAAAAGATACTTGAAATGGAAATACTTGAGGTAAAATTGATGATTTTGCATTTTCTTTGTGAGATTCTATTATATCTAAGATTTAATTGATCTTGCTGAAGGAATTAGTGCAGATGTACCTATAAGAGTGCATAAGAGTTAAAAAGTGACTCTGCCCCTGTTCATTATTATTAGCATGAGATACTGCTGTCATTTTCCCTCAGAAAAACTAATTAATCCATCCATACATTGTTGTTCTTCACGTAAGAAAGCGTGTCCCCTTACAGCATTGATGTTTTCTTCAATATTCTTTTCCAAGGCATGAATGTACATATTGGACTGAAAACTACTTGATTTGTTGCTTGGTATGCTCTTTGGAGTACAGAATATCTCTGAGAAGTGATTTATTTTATTTCAATGAGTAAAATGTTGTAAATCTGAAATGACACAGGTTGTTGGAGAAACTCAAAAAATCTAGAAGCATTGCGGGGAGAGAAGCAGTGTTAATATGTCAAATATGGTATGACTCTTCTGATGAACTTTAATTCCGAAAGCTTGAATTTTTCTGGTGGAAAGAATGGTTTTGCCAATTGTTGGTAGTCACTCGAATTTTTGAATTTTCTTTTAATCTGGATGAATATTGGTAGGACTTTGATCTCCTTGAACAACATTGATTTTGTTGGGTTTTTTTGGTATCGTTATTTGGCTAAAGTGATCAGTTAATCTTTATTATAAAGATTGGACTAAACTATTGTAAATGTCCTTTTCAATGTCAAGTTCTGTGTTCCTTTAAACAAGGCATCTTTATAAAATTGATGAAGATATTCATTTTCCAAGATGACTGAAGGAATTCCAAAAGATCTTTGGGTAGACTTTCTTAAAGCAACTTCAATGAGTAAAGTTCAATTGTGTTTTTTGACAAACAAAAACATCTATCGTGAGATCAATGGTACTGACTCAATACGATGTTCAACACTGTGACACAATGGTAAGACTGCTCCAGGATCTTGAAATCTTTACAGAACCAGATGTATCACTTGACAATGCATTCACTGCCTTTAAGTATATGTAAAAGTGTTGAACTTTGTGTGACACTACACCCCGGTCCTCAATGTTAGCTTCCTGGCTTTAACATCTATGGCTAATTGTTTCAGCTCCCTTTCCACCTTTAAGTTAGAGGGCTTTCTGGCATCCATAGATCCCCATCAGCAAAAGCCTCCATTTCAGCATCTGGGAAGGTTGGAGCATGCACTTTCACATCTTATGCTATTCTACAAATATACATGGGTCTCATTCCCTTACCACCACCTGTTTTAACCAAAATCCACCTGAACTGAATGATGCAAGAAAGCTGAATACAATGGAAGCTGGTGTTAGGTTTTACCAGTCACTCTCAATTTTTGTGCATTGCTGATGCATCCATGTAATGAACAGCAGTGTTGGTATTTGCTGGACAGTGAAAGCAGTTACAAAGCCAGGCAGAACAAAGTTAATGTGCTATCTGCCTTACAATAAAACAGTGTGAGATTATCAAGGATTGAAATTTGTGCACCCATTTTGAGAGTGCACTAAATTATCCGAACTTTTACTTGTTTTCAAGGAATTTTCACTTCACTTTTCTCTTTTATCAAATATTATAGTTGTTCTAAGTCAGAAGATGTAAGTGCAGCTTAGGCTGGAATCCATATGCGATGCACCCTCATTTACAAGCTCGTGATGGTACAGTACATTTTAATATACGGGTGTGCAGATGTTCTCAAATTAAATTGTCTCTGGCTAAAATGTTCTCTAAATAAGTAATACAAAAGGTAGGAATTTGTGGAATCAGGTACTTATTGTGAATACATCCTATTTATAAATGGACTTGATAAGATGGATACTGAATATAAGAACATAGGAACAGGAGTAGATCATTCAGTCCATTGTGTCTGTTACGTAATTTAATACATTCACGACAGATCGAACATTTCGATGCCTTTTACCCACACTAACCCCATAACCATTTACATTATGAATAGCCAAAGATTTATCAATATCTCCATTAAAAATATGCAAAGACTGAGCTTCCACTGTCTTTAGGGATGGAGAGCTCCAAAGATTCACCATCTTCTAAGTGTAAAAGAATTCTACTCATCTCGATTCTAAATTGCATCCTCTTGATTTTTAAAATGTGCCCGTTGGTTCAAGACTGGGGATAGATCTTACCTGCATCTACCCTGACTAGGTTTCAGTGGGATCACCTCTCTTTTTTTTGAAACTCTAGAGAATACAGGCCCAGTCTGCCATAGGACAGTTCCACCATCCTAGGAACAAGTCTGGAGAACTTTTGTTGCATTCTCTCAACGACAATAGTATTTATTCTAAGATAAAGAGATCAAAACAACACCTGGTATTCAAGCTACAGTCTAAACAAGTTCTGATACAATTAATGCAAGTCTTTACCTCTCCTGTACACAAATCCTCTTATGATAAAAGTAAACATTCCATTAGCTTTCCTAATAGTTTCCTGTGCCTGCATGTTAGCCTTCGATGAGACCACTTCTCATTCTTTGAAAGTCACAGAGCACAGGCCCAGTTTTCTCAATCCCTCACTATCAGTTAGATCTATTTCAGCCTACATGACTTATTGACAAGGACACCCACATTCCTTTGGGCATCCACACTCTCCAACACCCACCATTTGAAAAAAATATCCTACATATCAGTTTATCATGCCAAAGTGGTCACCTCACATTTTTCCACATTATATTCCATATTGTCATGTTCTTGCCCAATCACTAAGCCTGTCCAAATCTTCCTGAGGCCATTAACATCTTCCTTCCAATACACAATCCTGCTTAGCTTTGTATCATCTGAACTTTGGAAATATTACATTTGGTCCTCACATCCAAAAAATTACTTCATGAATAACTTGGGCCCAATTACTGATTGTTGTAGAACTCCACTAGTTATAGTCTGCCAATGCAAGAATCACCAGTTTATTGCAACCCTTCTTATTCTGTCTGTTAGCCAATTCTTAACCCATGCCAGCACATTACCTTCCATACCATTAGTTTTAATTTGATAAACAACCTCCTGTGGAGGATCCTATTAAAACTTCTCTGAAAATCCAAACCAACTGCATTCATTAACTCCCTTTTACCAATTTTGAAAGTGACATCCCCAAAAATCTCCAACAGGTCTTTCAAACAAAATTTCCATTCACAATCTACACTGATTATTCCCAATCAGCTAATTTTGGCCGAGGATCCATTTATCCCATCCTTTATGATAGATGCTAGCATTTTCCCACCTGCTGATGTAAGGTTGATGGGGCTGTAGTGCTGAAGGGTCCCAAACTGAAACGTCAGCTTTCCTGCTCCTCTGACACTGCTTGGGCTGTTGTGTTCCTCCAGCTCCACACTGTGTTAACACTGATTCCAGCATCTGCAGTTCTCGATATCTGGGTCTGATAGTTCCCTTTTCCCCCTTTTCCTTTCTCAATAGATGGCTAACATTCGAAAGCTAACAGTCTGCAGTAAACTCCATAGATTCTGAATACATCGACTTTCTCTGTAGCCATCTCCTTGAATGCTCTGGAATGTAGTCTTTCAGGTCCTTGGATTTTATTAATTTTCAGCCCCATTGATCCCTCCAGTACAACATTCTTACTAATACTAATTTCCTTCATTTCCACATTTACCCCAATCATTTGGTTCTCCAATTCTGGGAGATTTATCATACATTGCTTGGTGAAGGCAGACACAAAAAAAATCATTTAGCTTCTCTTCTTTTTCTCAATTCCTCCTTATAAATTGTCTTGACTTTGTATTTAATGGGCCGGCATTCATTTTATTAAAATATTTGCTTGCTACATTCCTGTGCTTCTTTTTAATCAGATCATATTTGTATTCTATTCTTCCTTTCTTCATCAGTTCCTGGACTGTAAGACCATAAGATCATAAGGCATAGGATCAGAATTGAGGCATTCGGGTCATCGCGTCTGCTCCATCCTTCAATCATGACTGAAATGTTTCTCGACCCCATTTTCGCACCTTTTCTTAGTAACCCTTGATCCTCTTACCAATCAAGACCCTATCCATTTCCATCTTAAATGCACTCAATGAATTGGCCTCCACAACGTTCTGCAGCAATGAGCTCCACAGATTCACCATCCTCTGGCTAAAGAAACTTCTCATCATCTCATTTCTAAAGGGTCATCCCTTTACTCTGAGGCTGTGATCTTGGGTCTTCGTCTCTTCTACTAATTGAAAGGTCTTCACCATGCCTATTCTATCCAGGCCATTTAATATTCTACAAGCTCCAATCAGATCACCCCTCATGCATTTAAACCCCATAGAATTCAGACCCAGAGCCCATAACTGCTCGTCATATTATAAACCATTCATCCATGGGATCTTTCTTATATATCTCCTCCAATGAGAGCACATTCATCCTTAAATACAGGACCCAAAACCATTCAATCTTCCGAATAACTCCAATCAATATTAGCTGCCTTTGCTGTTTTTTCATTCAACCCAATCAGATTCCACACATTGTATTTCAATCAGAAACTTTCCTTTACTATTGTACTGATGCCATTTTATACTATCAGCACAACTCCACTTACTTTTCCTTTCATCTGTCTGTCCTAAATGTTGCATGTTCTTGAATTTTCAGTTCCCAGTCCAGGACACAATGAGCCATGCTTCTGTACATCAATTACATCAAAGCTCTTTATTGCTATTTATGCCTTTAGATCATCTAGCTCATTGCAAATGCAGCAACATTCATGTAGATGGCCCTTGACAATATCCTTTTGACATCTTTGAGCTTTTGAGGCATTTTCAGTGCTTGGCTTTGCTGCTCTTGTCTTCTAGTCTCCCTTGCAATTGTTCTACATCCTGTTACCACTTTACTCCCTTCCAATTTCTGTATTCCTTCAGGATCTCATCCCACTGGCAAACTAATTCAAACCAACTCCATCAGTATTAGCAAATCTCCCTGCTAGGATATCAGGCCTACTCTTGTTAAGATGCAACCAGTAAAGCTTGGGCACATTCCATCTGCCCCAGGGCATGTCTTAATGCCTCAGAAATATCATGCTGTCATATGATCCTCCTGCACCAGTTCTCTTGTCACATTTTCAATTGATTTATCCTCCTGTTTTTAAACTCACTGGCATAATCCTGATATTGTTGCTCTTGAGGTCCATTTTATTAATTTCCATCTTGAATTCTGCTCTGAAGGCATCATGCTGCATTTTTTTAAGATTAAAAAAGATATTTAGACTCAGTCCCTAACAAATCAATAAACATAGAGATTTCATATGCTTTCACTTTAGGATAATTTCTTTCTCCTCACTCGGCCGCTCTAAGCACTGTGTTCACTTCTAGCTCACTTCTTGCTCTCCACATTCTTTTTAAATTTGCTGGATTCTCTCTCAGTACAGTGCTCAGCATGAACCCAATTACTGCTCTCCACAATCTTTTTAAACTTGCTGCATCTTCTCTGGGTGCAGTGTTGAAAATGATGAAAACATTGTTCCCCTTAAGTGATGTACTAGAGCTAAGAATGTAGCTTTAAAATAAGAAGTCTCCAATTTAAGACAGAGATGAGTGGAATTATTTTCTCAGAGGGTTATGAGGTTTTCTAGGGAACGGTAGAAGCAGGGTCATTGAATTTTTTTTGACTGAGAAGGGAATCAAAATATAAGAGATAGACAGAAGAGTAGAGGCCAAATTCAGATCAACCATGATCTTACCAAATGGTGGAGCAGGCTATGGTGTCAAAAGATCTACTCCTGCAATAAATTATTGTGTTCTCTGGGAGAATCTCTCACACTCTGCGTTGACTATAACTACTGCTTTGAAATTGATTTTAAAATAAGTAAAGTAAGGAGCTGGTTTCATTTTTTGAAAATAGGCCATCAATATAAAAAAGAATACAAAAAAAATGAGATAACACGGTGTGAAGCTAAATGAACACAGCAGGCCAAGCAGCATCAGAGGGGCAGGAAAGTTGACGTTTTGGATCAAGACACTTCTTCAGAAATGTATTTCAGAAGTTGGATTTCTGAAGAAGGGTCTTGACCTGAAACATCAACTTTCCTGCTCCTCTGATGCTGCTTGGCCTGCCCTGTTCATCCAGCTTCATACTATGTTATCTCAGATTCTCCAGCATCGGCAATTCCAACTATCTCTGTTACAAAAAAAAAGAAACTTTGATATGAAACTGAACTCATAAATATTTTTCATCATCCTTCTCAGAAATGTTATAATACCTGATCGAGGCAAACAGGACCTGAACACAAACCATTTTGCCCAGCAGTAGGGACACTACCTTTGTGCCAAAAGAACTCTCAGATTGGCTACAATCTAAGCCATTTACTACTTTGCCACATATGCCAAACACAATGAAAACTGTCAACTTTTGCCTACTTGTCTTTGTGATAAACATGAAATGTAATGTGTAGAATGCTATTGCTTTTAGTCATGGAAAATTATTGCTGATATTTACAGGTATTTTGAAAATTGGACAACACAATTCCCTGATAGGATTAATAAACACATCAGTAGATCCATAAGTAATGATCAATTCTTAGCTGTTAAATTTGCAAGGTGGTATTTTAGTACACAACGTGAAGTTCCACAAATACAAGTATTTTAACAAAATTGTCAATCTGTTTATGTTGAAAGGACTAATAATTTAAATAGTACTATTTTATTCAGTATTCTAAAATAGTAGGAATAATAGTAGTGTGCTGAATAGATTTCATAATAGGAGAATACTAAAGGTGTGACAAAATAGTACTCAGAAATTTAAAATCAAAATACCAAGGATGCTGGAAATGTGAAATAAAGTGAAGAGCTCAAGAAAGTCAGCAAACCTACTATCATATGTGGAAAGAGAAACAGTATCAACATTTCATGTTATATTAGATTCTGACCTTCTTGACCATAACCTGCTCTAGTGTTCCATTGAAGTTCGATGTAGCGTTAAGTAATACACCTCATCTTCTGCCTCAGTACTCTACAGTCTGCTGGACTCAATATTCAGCTCAATAACTTTCCAATATTACCTCCAACATGTGTTTTTGCTTGTTCTTCGCCAAGTGTTTTTGTTTGTTTTTTATTCAAGTACATGGACACAATCTCGGTCTCTTTACAATGCTAATTATCATCCTCCTTGACTATTGAAACATTATATTTTTAGCAAATCTCTTTGGATCTCCATTCTATCACTGGCCTTCCCTTTTTGTTCTTCTACCACTCCCTCTTAAAAAAAAACTGTCTTCAAAATGCTTGCATTTCTCTATTCCTTTGAATCTGCTGAAAGGTGATAACCCTTAAACATTAACATTGTTCCTCTTCATAGATGGTGACTGTCCTGCTGAGTATTTCAAGCACTTTTAGTTTTATTTTAATTTCAGATTCCCAACGGTTGCTTTCGTAACAGGGTAGCTTTTGTTTACTTTATTTGCTTCTTTGATTTGACTTCTCTTTATCTTGATATTGAGTACAAAAGTCTGTTGTCTAAGCATATTAATTCAAATACTAGAACAAAATATAAATAGTCCAGGAGGAAAATTGTTGGGAAAAGAAACAAGCTCACATCACCCGAATGCCAGAAAACCCAAACAAATCAAAACCATTTTGAATGCTTTCAACACATGCTTCCATTTTGCTTATAACATTGATAGTTGTGATAGGTTTCTTACGTGTCACTGCGCTCAAATGTCTCAGGCTGGTTAATAAGCAGAAAAAACATCACTGAAGGTCAAATATCAATTAAGTGCAACAGTATTAAACCCAGAGAATTATTGCATATATCTTGTTGCATTTCCGAAAATTAAAGAAGCGGAATTGTTGTAGATGTACTTACACTTAATTTATTCCACTTGGACAAATTGTTACATTGTTGTGTAAAGAAAGCAGAAAATTGACTGTTTACAGAATGTACATATAATGTGGCAGGGTGCGTGGAACTTGACAGCAAGCGATCTTTTCCTGTCACAATTGAGTCTAATTCAAACCTTATTCACTGTGTGACTGGCACCACTTGTAATGAAAGCTACAGAAAGGCAGCATGGCCTGACAGTTCTAGATTGTTGTAAGAGGTCATGTCATTTCTCGTAGTGCAGTTAAGGCACTTGGTTCAGTTTGATGTTTTACTCTATAAATAGAAGAAGTAGAGGAAAAGACGTGAGCTAAGCTTGAATTGTGCATTGAAATTATTCCATTGGTGTACATACTTTTGGAAAAGTTACTAACTTCAGAAATTTACTTTGTATACTTTTCCATAAAAAATTACAAATACGTCCCTTTTATAATTGGGAATTGCCTTTTGAATATTTTATTAGAGTTAAGATTCCCAGCTGTAAGTATAAGACCATAAGACCATAAGACATAGGAGTGGAAGTAAGGCCATTCGGCCCATCAAGTCCACTCCACCATTTAAATCATGGCTGATGGGCATTTCAACACCACTTCCCTGCACTCTCCCCATAGCCCTTGATTCCTTTTGAGACCAAGAATTTGTCGATCTCTGCCTTGAAGTCATCCAACGTCCCGGCCTCCACTGCACTCTGCGGCAATGAATTCCACAAGCCCACCATTCTCTGGCTGAAGAAATATCATCTCATTTCAGTTTTAAATTTACCCCAAGTATCAGATTGTAGTGTTGTCAATTCATAAAAAAAAATTGAATGCAAAATTTTCTTTCTGGGTTTTTCAATTTCAATTTTCAGTTCCAATTCCACTTCCTTGAACATATTTTGTACAAAATGTCCCTTTATCTGGTTTGATTTATTACATTTTTGAAACTTGAATTCTATCAGTCAATTCTTTGACATTTTTGTTCTGGAAATCAATTTAGTTTGCTCTCAAATTCTACATAATGGACAAATATTTTGATCATCTTTGATTTCCTCCCCCTAGTCAATGACTATCCCTTGATTCCTGGATGACATCTATTCAGAGTTGTATTTTTCTGCTATGGCCGTCTATGTGACTGATCAGGCTGATTCTTGACCTGCAGATCGTTGGGCGCATAGGGCAAGATTTCCCACAAGGTAGTCAGATCCAGAGTACTGAGGAGAGTTTGAAATAGGAGCAGATATGAGCCATTCAGTCTCTCGAGGCTGCTCTGCTACCCAATAAGATCATGCTGACAAGTTTGACGTTCAAATATCACCTTTCCACACATTATTGTTGTTCTTTGAATTTCTCGCCTCACAGGAAACAACATTTGACTTAAAAATATTCAATGACCCTGTTTCCATTGCCTTCTAAGGCAGAAAATTCAAAATTGCACAAGCCTTCGGCCTTAAAAAGCTGGCCCCCTAATTTTCAAACTGTGCCCCCTGCTTGTGGATTCACCCACATCAGGAAACATCCTTATTTCATTAAAAAAGTTCTTCCTTTCACATTGTTATCTTTCTGAGTTTTTTTAATTTGAAAACATTCTCTTGTGCAAGTTTTGTGTGTTTTTCTTTCCTTCTTCGTGCTGCTTTGTCTCATCATTAAGACAGTAGGATGCAAAATCATGCCTTTCATGGACAAACTGTTGGCAGTCCAATCAGTGGTATGCTGGTTCCATTCTTCAAGAATAGCTCCAGTATCTCTGGTATGATGTCTTTGTCCTTTCTAGGAACACTGCCAATTTGAGGGTTGAGGAAATAGGCTTCCTAGGGGATCTGACATATCCTATGTCAGAGATACAGACACAGTGCCCAGTCTGCCATTGCTGATTATGTTGGAACTTTGCCTGAATGTTTGTGGACCTGGCTTCAAGAAGGCCATTGCACTTGTTTCAGGAAACTTCCATTTAATTCCCAAGATGCGGCAAAGGCATTGCTGGTAGAATTTCTCCAGTGCCCTTAAGTTGTTGCTGATACACAGTCTAGATTTCTCTACAGTAAAAGAAGGTGGTGATGATAACTGTTCTCTACACAAAGACTTTTGTTTGGCTTCCCAGAGGTCTTTTTGTCAAACACACGCTGCTGTATTTTATAGAATGCTAAGTTAGTGCACCTGATCTGCTTTTGGATTTCCTTTTCAGCGATGGCCTTTTGAAAGAGGCAGCTGCCGAGATAAGGCCTGATCTGGGTTGACTTGAGTTTTGTTTCGGCAACATTCAAATATTGGCTGAGTATCTTGCTTTCAGGATTTAAAACATTGAGAGTGGCTTGCAAAGTTAGTGCAGAATGAGACTACAATCATCTGCAAAACTATAGGTTATTTATATCAATGGTGGCCAGTTTAACTTTGGCATAAAGGCAACTGAGATGAAAGTGTTCTCTATCTAGATGGCATTTAGTACTTATACCAGAGGACACTTGATCTTTGAGGTGTAGGCTGTAAGTGATATGAAGATATGACATAGTCTTGCTTGAAGCCAGTCAAGATTTTGAAGCTGAAATTTTCTGACCTCCCACCCAAGGCAGTTGCAGCCATATCATTTTGAAACAGTCGCAGGATTGTGATTGGTTATTGGACCTCTTGACATAACCATAAGATGTAGGGACATGAGCCATTCAGGCCATAAATTCTGCGTTATCATTCAGAGAGGTTATGTCTGTTCTGATTGTCCTCAGCTCCCCGTTCCTATCTTTTTCCCAAAACACTTGATTCCCTCACCTGTCTTTCTATGCCTTGAATATACTCAAGGACCCATGCTTTACACCCTTCTGCGGTAAAGAATTTACTACAATCTGAGAGAAGAAATACTCCCTCATCTCCATCTTAAATGAGTGATCCCTTACTCTCATAAAGATCAATGACCTCCTAGTAGCTACCCTTTCCAGTCTTTTAAGAGTTTTAAATATTTCAATAATGTTGCTTTTCATTCTGCTAAACATTAACTACTGCAAAATAATCTTATCCTTAGTTTGATTCACAGCATATTGTTCAAGGAAACCGATCTAGATGTATTTCATGAATTCATTCTGGTGGCCACTTCAGCCAATTTGATTTTTCCAATTTACATGAAGGTGAAAGTCACCATTGATTAATGTATTGCCATTTTAACATACCTCATTGTCTTTTTATTCATTCTCCATCCAACAGTATAGCTACAGTTAGAGGCCTACTGACTACTCCCACTAGTATCCTCCTTCCCTTGTTATGTCTTACTTCTGTCCACATGCATTCTACATCTTCTGATCCGAGATATTTCTCACCACCTCATTTATTCCACCCTTTCCTTCCTACCTGACCTTTAAAAACTCACATACACTTGAATACTTAATTCCCAGCTTTGATCCCTTTGCCACTGTAATGAATATACCTGCTGACCTCTATTTGTGGCTTTAATTTATTTATTTCATGCTGACTACTATGTGCATTTCAGTAAAAAGTCACTAATTGTAACAATCCAAACCACATGATTTACTTAGTCAAAAGCTTTAGTCGGGCCATGGATTCAATAAAGAGTCTCTGGTGTTGTTCTCCACATTTTTCAAGCATTTATTTGGTAATAATGTTTGTTTTGAAGATCTAAATCACAGTGTTTATGGCAGTACTTCCTCAACAACAGAAAGCAAGTGATTAAGGAGATTATAACCCCTGTTAAGGGTAACGGCGAAGCTCCTTGATAATTTGCATAGCATGATTTATATCCTTTCCAGAAAACAGTTATAACCATTGCATTCCAGAAATGGGATTTGGGAGCTGGGGAACTTCCTTTATCTCCGCATATTCGGGCTGAGTAAATGGATCCTTGATGTGAGCAAAAGCCCACCTGCTTTGAAGACCTAAGACATGGCCCAGGAGGATTGGTCAGATGAATATTCATGTTTGTGTCTGGATGGCCCAGACACGTTGAGAGTCTGGAAAGTGAATCCTTCTCCGCTTCAACTTCCAAAGTTCAGAGGGGGTCGGGCAGCTTGGAGGTGGAGGATCCTCGCAGGAGATTTCTGAGGATATAGTTCCTTCTCAGGCTGGTGCCTCCTGGCACTGTCCTGTCTCGATGTAAGGACGGGGCACCTGGTGTGTATGTCACGTTGTCCATCTCATTGCCACCACGCCTTCAGTTCAGAGGACCATTGACTGGGAAATGAAGTTCAGGTCTGTTCACTGTTCCAGCAGCCCCTGAGGATGCTCAGCCTGGCTGTTCATGGCAGCTGCCAGTCTGTCCATAGAGGTAGGAGACAGTTACATGAGATGCTACACTACTGCAGCTTATCGGCATAGCTTCCTACATAGCTATCAGCTCCTTCTGTTTCTCTATGTGCATGTGAAGGTAGTTAATTGCCTTATTAGAGGATGGTCATTGTCTGGCACTGGTGTGCGAATAAAGATCTCAGCATCCGAGCTTTACAAATAGATAGTGGTGTACAAAAGTAAGTCCCCAACTGGAATACTGTGTCTAATTCTCGGTACCATGTTTTTGGGAAGAATGTAAAAACATTCATAGAGAATTCAGAAAAGCTTTGCAAAATTGATTCAAGAATAAGGAACATCAGCTATTTGGATAAATTGGAGAAAGTGGTGCTGTTCTCTTTCAAGAAGAGAAAAATGAGAAGAAATATGATAGAGGTCTTTAAGATGAGATGTCTGGATAGAACCTGTTTCCATTAAGGTTAAAGAAACAGAGAGCACAGGTTGGCAAAAAAATGTAATGATGCCATGGGGATTTATTTCTTGTCTAAAAATTGGTCAGGATTTGGAATGCAATGCCTAAGACTGTGGTGAAAATATATCTAATCATGGCATTCAAAAGGGATTTGGATCATTATCAGGAAAAGATAAACTTGCTGGGCTACTGGGAGGAGTCAGTGGAGTGGCACAAGGTGAATTTCTCTTGCAAAGGTCCAGCATGAATGTGATTGGCCACATAGTCTCTTTCTGTCTTGTACCCATTCTATGAAGGTTATTTGTTACTTACCAGTGTAAGGTTGAGTGTTGTTCAGGCTTTATATGCAAGCGGAGACTGTTTTTCATTTTCTGAGGAGTTGCACACATATCTGAACACTGAAATCATCAGTGACCATTCCCTTTCTGACCTTTATGATCGAAAGGATGTTCATTGACAGAGCAATGAAAATGTCTGGGCTGATATTATTACAAAACTGACAGAGAGGGAGACATCAAAAAGTGGGCCAAACATCTGTGTGCCACGTTCTAATTTTAAAGAATCTGAATTTTACATTTTTCTCTGCAAATATTTTGGCTTCTCATTAAACCAAAAAAAGCGAAATGTAGGATTAGTGGTACAAAAATAGAAATTGCTGGGAAGACTCACCAGGCCTGGCAGCGTCTGTGGAGAGAAAGCAGAGTCAACATTTCAGTTCCAGTGACTCTGCTTCAGGACTGATTGCAGCTTGGTAAAGGTTGACATATAGATCAAAGATGTTGCCAGACCTCCTGAGTTTTACCAGCAATTTCTGGTTTTGTTTCTGATTTCTAGCATCCATAGTTCTTTTTTTCTGCTTAAGATTAGTCGTCTCTGTTATAACCAATTACAATTGGAGTTCATTAAACTTCATTCTTATTTCCAAGTTTCCCTTTCAGTTGTATGGCTTGTGATTTAGTTGATAGTATACTCATTCCTGAATTAGAAGGTTCTGGTTTCAAGTTGTACTCCAGCAACTTAGCAGAAATAGCTCCAACGAAATTCAAACACACTAATGATGACTTGCTGCCTTGAAAAAGATGCCCTCTTTCAAATAAGAGGTTAAACTGAGGTACTTATCTGCAGGGAACATAAAATCTATGACACTAACATTTTGAAGAAGCGTACTCCCTTTTTGTTCTGACCAATATTTATTCCTCAAACAATATCACTGGAACAGAATATCACATTACTGCATTGTTGTTGGTGGGAGTCAATATTTGTGTGCAGATTGGCTGCTTCTCGACATTTCAACCGTGGCAATTGAAAAATTTGCAACGTGCTCAGGTACATGCTGAGACTGTGAAAGAACCTGTATAAACAAATGTTCTAGCTTTCTGTAGGCACTGCTCAGCCCTCCAGCGCCCATCACATAGAAAAAAAGATTATCATTGCTGAAGGTAAACCCAAGTTACTGTTAGTATCTTTCCAGCATCAATTTTTTGCACATATCCTTCAAGTAAAATGAACTGACCTCAGTTGATCTCCTGAATGATATATTATCCAAATTAAGACAATGGTGAAAGTGGGAGCAGAGAATTAGAAGCATACCACAGTGGAAGGGTTCACAATCTAAAGTATATAGGAATCATGTTCCACAAGTGAAACTTTTATGCATCTACTCATTAAGTCTACCAAAGTGTGAATTCTAGGAGAATTACAGGCTTTCTGCAAGCCTGTATTTTAACAGCTTATGTTGGTATTATTACTGTAGGGTGATAATAGCTAATATCAGTACCTTGAACTCAACATGTTCATTTCAAAAAGTGTGAAATTTTACAGCCTTTAAATCGGATCACTGAGCAGGACTGTGAAAGTAAGTACTCAGATGAGTCTTGAATTAGAAACTGTATAATATCATTTCAAGTTTTATTTAATGTTCAACTCATTACATGTATCTCAGATAAATTTGAAACTTCAACATGGTGCGGTGATGAAGAGACAGTGCATGGTTAAAACTTTCGATTTTAAAGTAATTTAAGCCCTAGGTACACAAGTGAATAAATCATTCAATAAATCACCAGGGAAGTTGTAAATCAGGCTGACAAACTATTGAACTCATTGTTTCCAAAATTACCAGAAGTGAGCAGTATTCTTCTCTCCATAGAAACACGAATGTTTGAAGCCACCAAAAATGACAATGTCTACATAAAAAGCTGTGCCCTAAAAATTGCTAAGTGAAAGTATCCAACATTCATTTTCAGGCACCAAGCATACCTGCTTGAAACTACCATCTCAAATGGTTAATGCTATGGAGAGCATCAAGCACTACCCAATGGGACTTGGGTGGAAGAACAACTTTTGGATCTTGAAGCAAATAAAACTATTGTCTCTCATTCGAATGAAACCTGCACCTGATTGCCATCATGC